>NC_135416.1:14165000-14330000 GCF_051991245.1 Festucalex cinctus
CCTAAACTTGATTCTTGAAATTTGGTCTCGGAGGAAAGTGCTTGACATGTACAAGATGAGCAAAGGGGAAATTATGTGGGCAAGAAATTGGGAAGGGGCTGCCCCTGCTGGACTATAATTGCTTGAAGTCATGCTTTTGCTTCCCTTGTGTGGTTGGCAACAGTTGACAGCTGACTGGATAATTACTATTACCCGTTGGGGGCTAAAATACATACCCAACCATCACTTAGTTGAACTTAAAGGTCATTAGTGTTTGCAGATGTTGCCAGCCTACATTGTTAGGGGTTATCCAGGGAATTTAGTGAACAAAAAAAAAAGTCAACAAAAAAAATCCCCAGCACCCAAATGTCACTCAAATAAGCGGAGCAGTTGTGTGGATGAATATGTTACTTATCATATCATCCTCATCCATGTCTGAGAAATCTTGCTTGCAAAACTTGAGCATGAACAATGAGGAAAAACATCATTCTATTTTTTTTTTTTCCAGTCCACTGAAACCCTCTACACATTTTCTTCACACTGACCCTTTACACGGCCGAGCTGGAGACCTGGAGCCAGCCCACATCTGTGTACGCCCCCGTCACATGCCAGTAGACGGCACCCATGAGTTTGGTCCAGACCATCTGCACTTCTGCCGTGAAGAATTCCGGGAAGTCTTCAGACAGCACCTCCAGCATCACGCCGCTCAGTATCTGTAATTTGGTATGCAACGCAAAATGTCAGAGGCTTAATTGACTCTCGTGGGGTTGATTTTAGTACGTAAAAGAGTTCATATCAACACTTAAAAAAACAAACAAACAGGTGAGCTGTGATTGGTCGTTGTCTAAACACTGAGCAACTGTGGTGTCATCTTCTGCTGCATTCGAGGATGGTCGGAAGTCGGAAATATCCGAGTTCAAATGAACTCGGAAATTCCACTCGCAAAGTCGGAAAAAAACAAGGACCCCGACTTCACCGGCGGACTACAATGTGACGTCACTCTGAATGGCAAAACACAATTTACTTGAGTATAAAACTAGATAGCTTTCTTCATTCATAAATATTCACCAGAATGTCATGTAACGCAATGCACGTGACAGTATTGCCGCTATATCTGCATGAAATTATACGGTTAACTACTTAACTGTATGGAATGTTTATGAAATAAGATTAAAACAATAAATGAAGCAAAATTGCAAAAAGGTAAGTTTCCTAGAGGTCAAATTGAGTTTTGAGGACCAAAATAAAAAACAATTTATCACTATCCGTCATTTTGGTTGTTTACTTTCACCTCAAACGCTTTGAGGTCGGAACTGGGAAGTTTCAACTCGGATATTTATTTCCGACTTCCGACCATCCTCGAATGCAGCATTCAGTCGACAGCAAGTGGCAAAATGGCCGCCCCCCGAGATGGATGAAGACGGCTGGATTTTGCTTCATAACTCATATTCCACAAATGTAATATTAATATAACATATTATTGTCAACAAATGTTTAAGGTTGACTTTCCCTTTAATATTAACGCGACAGGGGTAGACACGTAACTCTTATCAGACACATTTGTTTTCCCTGTTTTTGTTCATCACGAGGTGATCAACTGTGTGAAATAATACCTAATCTGGACACCATTGTACTAAAATTACACTTTGGGAGTTAAAATAAACTCCCAAAAATGTAACTCTGGAACACTCCAATTTTCAACACTTCCAATTTGTGAAATGTATCTTTTGTAACCCAGTCCTGAAACTTTTCTGACAAACCTCATGTAAACATAAAGTACAAATACAGTCTGGCCTAAATATGAGCAACAGGGAGCTGCAAAGAGAATCAAATGAGGCTGTCAAGGTAATAAGATTATTAAAGTAAGGTAGGAGTAGAGCTGAGGCAGGAAATCATGAGCCCAATTCAGTGTTGCAGAAAGGTGGGCGAGACAGGTGAGAATTGAAAATATCCACGATGGTGAAACATGAAAGTACAAGGTGGACAGGAAACACAATGCGAATGAGAATCACACACTAGAGAGGACAATACGCTGAAGTAAAGACGTGGGCCATATGTGCATCAAGGGACATGAGCTAGATGATGTAATACGCGAATGTAAATCAGCAGCAGAAATGATTCTGTTGACAGCACAGTCTATCTCCTTTCATTTCACATGCAGGTGCATGCCCTTGCTATATTTTATTCTATGATCAGAAAGCCTGAAAGTAATTTGTATTGCCGTTTGCTGCTTTTTATATTCTTCAATGGCCCATTTTCACATCATTTAAAAATAATGGCAGGGCTTATGAAATAACTCTCAGTCTCTATTTTGGAACAAGAGTATCATTTAACACTCTTAAAACCAGGAATGAAACAAATCAACCGGCTGGCCACTTGTAAATACAGTATGTATGAATACAGTCCCCTCCAAAAGTGTTGTAATGACAAGGTCAATTCCTTTGTTTTTGTTATGTATTGAAGACATTTCAGCTCAAAAGACGATTAGGAGACAAAAGTTATTTCATAGTGTTTACATCTAGATGTATTAAACCACTCAGAAAAAAAGCACATTTTGTTTGAACCCACCAACTTTTCAAGTGAACAAAAGTAATTGAACAGACATTATTAAGTTAAAGTGAATAACTTTTGATAAAAGCTCTGATCAATTTTCCATCTTCTCTCAGCTTCAAAATGGTTTACTTTTCTCCCATAGACAGCCCTCTCGTCTTCATGTTTGCTTAACAACAAATGCAGTTTTCACAGGCGAAACACAAAAATTAAAAAAAACAAGCACAACAGTATCTAGTGTTTAAGCAAACAATCTAAAAAGCAACACCTGAGCAACAGATCAGTCACATGTTCAAATACTTCAAATGCTCACTTGTAAAAATGCTGGTACATGTAAACACTGTATTTTCTGTGCTTACGTTTGAATATGATTAGATTTCATACATACAATTTAGATGTAAAAAAATAAATAAATGAATGTCATGATTCATTCCTGAATTCTGAATTAATTAGAGCACCGTAGCCAATCGGGTGCCGGTGGCTTCAATGGTGCTGATGTGCTCTCTGTGCTGCTGCATTTATGAAGCTGATATTGAAAAGACGTGAAGAGAGGAAGTAAGTGTCTTCAATCGTATGAAGAGAGATGCATGGTTGATTTTCTGATTGGTAATTATGCAAGTATGTATATGGGGGAAATGAAACGCTACATGTCGAGCATTTCGCTTGGTAGTTTGTTTGATTTGTCTTCATGGCAATCAACAAGTAACGGACACAAGTGGATTCTATGATTGAATTACCTTCATAATAAAGAATTTGCACATTCTATTGCAAAATAATCAAAGGTGAAGTTATTTTAATAGGTAGGTTGAATCGTTCATTATGAAATTTACTTGAATTTGTTCCAGTCTTTCGGGAATTTTCTAGTACCTCTGTGCGGAGAGTGTACATTAAATTGACAAGTACTTTTGTTGATCAAATCTTAATTCAAATACCAGTAATATTAGCATTCTCAATATAATAACAATAGATAAACAAAGACCTGTTGTTGGAAAGATGAGCTCATTCCTACCTTAAAATACATTGGTTCCACCTTGTGTTTGATAGCATGAGCTTTCCCCACCAGGGCCAACACCGACGACACCTTTTCCGGGTCATTGAGGTTCTCCACCACAGTATTGATGGCATTCATCACCCTGCGGGCATGTTGTCGAAGCTGACTGCTTCGTTCCATCTCCTCAGGGTCCTCCATGTCCTGGAACTGGCTGAAATACTGTTTGGCTGATGGGAAGTTCACAAAGAACCTGGGAAAAAAAAAATTGAACAACAAAACGTCATTGGTTTGATTCATGTGAAAAATCAGATGGAATCTCTGTGGCTAGTATTCAATTTTTTATTTAGTAAACTACTACATATGGATTAAATAGATTGTTTTTGTTTTGTTTTGTTACCTGGAGCTATCAGTTAATGAGGGCATCCTGGGAGTCAGGGCTGAAATGTTGACCTACATTCATTTGTCATCCTTAACTTTCTGTACTTGTGCTAGCTCACTCACTTATTTTGCCTTTTCCACTGAAATGGCCATGGGCCTGCCTTGGGTTACAGCACCATTTATTTATTTCTATTTTCCCAAACACAATCCATTCACCCCCCCCAAAGAAGAGAGAGCTCAGAATTGTACATTCGGTAGTCTTATCGATTCAACGTCTCATCATCATTGCTCTCTTTTTTTTGTTTTTTTTTTACGTGGAGGTGTGCGTTTGTGTGCGTGCGTGTGCGCGTATGCGCGTGCGTGCGTGCAAGTACGTGTAAATTTATACTCATTAATTCACCTAAAACCTAATAAAAATCCCATTACCCTTCACCTTAACCGGATACTTGAGTCTCGCCAGAGTCGTGAGGTTCAGACGGTCAGGAAACCAGTGAAAAAGTCAGAAAAGATAAAAAGAAAAGAAAGATAAACACAATCCAAAAGTGCATCGAGATACATTTGATGGCTACATATGGCTAACCAACGCATTACAGTTTGATCAAACTGCTGATAACTAATTAACCCACTTTGACAAAACTACAGTATACGACCAAACCTAATTGAATTAAAAATGTAAATTTAGCAAAAGTTAAAATCGTACTTCATAGAGGGGTTACAATCCAAATAATATGGCATTTAAATGCATAGTATGGCATAATCCTTAAGTGGAATGCGGAAACTGGAATTTGTAGTGCGTCAATTGTGCTCAGCGTACTGCAGAGCTTTGTAAGTTTAGATGCATCCAACTAATTGAATCTCATGGCTAAATGCCGATGTGTAAATGATTCAGCCATTTCATTTTCATCAATAAAGTTGCAAAATGGTCACATAATTATGTAAAATGCTTACAAGAGCCTTAAAATCACAAGCTATTTGCTTACTACTGTACTTTGACCTCATTTCAATCTTGTCATTGCTCACGCTGGCCAAAATTGTGGATACAATTATTTCCCAGTTTGAGTTTGGCCCTGGGCAGCGCTGATAAAAATGCATATACACTCACCAGATTCTGTCATGCCAGGCCAAGGAAGGCTTCCGCTTGCCTATAGCATTTTTAGCTTGGCACTACCAGCTGTCACGATATGGACACACTTTTATCCTCAGTGATGGAAAATAAATGTATAGGAGCTTTTTTACCCTGTTTGGACAGATATTAAGTTTGAGTTGTTGTTCACTACACTTTTCCCAGATCAGTCAATAGCTTGACAGACCTTTAATAAAATGGAATTACCGTACATTAAATGAATGCAAATTTGAAACATATTCAAACACTTGGCTGCAGGTCACAGCCACTTAATATTTAATTCTGTATGTTTCATTTCTATATTGTCTTGTGTTACCGAAGCAAGCCAGAGAACATTCTGTCCCTGTGTGAGAGCTCCGAACTCATCCTTGCACCTGCTTCTGCATTCAAATGAATCCATTAAAGTCAAATGGGCACCATTAGCGTGACTTGTTAATCATACTTGAATCAGAGTGGGAGGCTTTTTCTAATTATTTACCGCAGTGTGAACAACCTTGGGTTTTACTGTTGAATCTACAATGATGTTTTTTTTCTGCACATTAACTATTTAAAAGTTGCAGACTTTTAGAAAGGTGATTTGAAGAACAAATGCACCTTACTCAGAGTAATATTTCCTAACTATAATAAACTTGATAAAGATAAGGAAAAGCGGTACTTGCGTCATATTTGATACCTCATTTCTCGGTGCATCAGATACATATGAACTGAAACATAACAACTATGGAGGACCAAAACTGCCAAAATTCAAAAGAAATAAATGACTAAATAAATAAATAAATCACTAAAAGTGAAAATAAAAACATATATAAAAATATATTTAAAAAATTAAATACAAATGTATTTATTTATGTGTGTGTGTATATATATATATATATATATATATATATATATATATATATATATATATATATATATACCATACCATACCATTTCTATTTTGTATGTAATTTTTGCATTATTATTATTATTTTTATATCCATTTCTATTTGCACTTTTAGCCATTGATATATTTATTTAGTAATTTATTTATTTTGAATTTTGACAGTTTTGGTCCTCCATTAACAACAAGACCAGATTGACCAAAATGAAGCAGTCTGGAGTACAAAGCAGTTCAATTGCAAATCAAGACTGAATGAATTGCTTCTGAAGTATTGATTTGTATTGTTTGCTCAAAACAGTTTTCAAAATCATGAAAGAGGGATAAATTATGTGCAGAAACGTTTCATGTCACAGAGAACATATTGACAAAGAGACAGTCTGAATAACCACCTAATAACAATTTCAAATGTAAATAACACCCTAAAATTGTCCATTTATCAACATGAATAGCCTGCGGATGATGACCGATCTCTTTAACGTCATGTAGCGTGATGAAAAGGATCATATTTCAGTTCTAATTCAACTGCACTGTACTGCAAAATGCCCTTTCAACAATACAACTCGAGTCTGTCAAATGTGCCTGAGGAGATCGTATTCATTCAGTGGTGCAATTGCATTTGTACGCATTGTTGAGATGGACCGAAGCTACTGCCACTGTTTCGCTGCTCCGTGCATCCGAGCAGATGGAGCGACATCAAAGTGAAGGGAAAAAAAAAAAATCTTCGTGCCCACGGTGGCTGCTGTGCACTGATCTCTCAGCTTCTCGGCAATAACATGTCAACCGTGCAAGGCTGCGACCTCCGGGTCAGCCTCTGGTTGTTAGGTAACCGAGGAACTGTCAGTCAGCTGTTGATAATTACAGTCTTTGACCATCACATGGTGAACGCGAGTGGAGCAATGCTCTAGTCGTTTCTAGCCTAATTTTAGGGGTGCTCAAGCGTCATGTCTCTGCACTCAGGCCTGTTGTGTTTTTTTGTTTTTTCCTTCAAGTCTAGCCTAATTGCCAGTGGGCGGGTCCTCCATCGATGCACCTGTTACTGATCGGCTTTAAAAGGTAGCTGAAGCTGCTCATTTGCTGTCATATTGTTTGTTTGTTCACCTGTTTTCTGGTTGTTAGTCAAGACAACCTGTTCCTCGTTACCTTGCTTTGCCTTGAACTTGTTCATTGGTTCATTGTTTTTGTAAGTACCAATAAGCTGATTTGTTTCTTTGCACTTGCTTTGCAAGCATTTTTTTTTTTTTAGCTAATTATTTCAACATTTTTTGCATTCACTTTCTGTTTCCATTTTTTGTGCCTTGCCCTTTAATAAGCATTTTGTGTTTGATTTGTGTAAGTACATTTTTTATGATTTTTCTTTGTACATTATTGTAATTTTCCTTTTTGTATTGTATAGTAGCTAAAGAATCTAAGACGGTTGTTGTCGACACTACCAGCAAGTGTACAACAAAAAGCGTTCTTCCAAATTTATATTTGATAAAACTTACTTTAAAACCCATTAAGATAATGCCCAGGGCCGAAGGGCTTTAGGCATTATTGTGACCCGTTTTCGGCTTTTTGATGGTTCTGACCAAGTCATTTCAAAATAAGATACTGCCCAGGGATTTTAAATGATGACTCAGTTATTGCACAAAAAAAAGTTGCATTAAAATTTCACATGCAACGAAGTTACTAAACTAAATGGAAATGCATTTATTTAACTTAAAAGTTAAATATACTGTACAAGTGAACTTTACTTAGGCAGTAATTCTGTCGCATACATACTGCCGCTAGTGGTGGTAACCAGTACTACATTTTCAAAGTCAATGAGAATCACTAATCTAAAGGAATGAATTTTAACACTAACATCACATCATGAAATAAACATGGTCTGATTTAGTGTGCAGAACAATTTATACATGCGCTGAAAACAGCTTTGTATGGTTGCATTTACTTTATTATAAGCCAGTATGTCACTGATTTGATTTTATTCTGTATTTTAAGGTCAAATTAATTAATATTTATGCTTTAAGTTAATGATGTAGAAAGAGATACATAAATCATTAAAATAGCAATCACCCTTCCTGCAATAATTCCTCAATACAGTATGTAATCTGCTTTACAGCTTTGACTTAATTGATTTTAGCGTTCCTCACAACCAATTGAGATTTTGAATAGAAGATCTTCTTCTATCTTTTAATTATATTTTCTTTAAGGAGGACAAAATGTGTTTAAAAGAAAGAGACGACTAGCTAGTGAAGAGAGAAGTGCCAATACGTAGGCCTATTTCTGTCACCTGCAGATAAGACCACGCACACCAACACACACTTGCACACCCCCACACACACACGCTCACACACATAAATGTTCTTCCTGCCCTTTCGTCTTTCCCCCTCGGGGATTTTGTCAACCCCAAACTGGAAATCAGTTTGTCTCACTCCGATCACTTTTTCTTGGTTGCGGTTGGCTGTCCATTTTAGCAATCCTTCAAGGGTTTTCTGAGTGTGACATTGACCGTTTAGCTCTGCAAAACCAAAAATCCAGCCTTTCTTTGTTGAGTGAAGAAAAGCTGATATAAACAAACATAAACAATACAATGAGATAAATTGCAATGTACTATAATATAACGTAACACCTCCCTTTTTAAAGGATAGGGCTCTTCCCCACCACCCATGTACTTTACTTTCATCAAGTAAAAAAAATAAATAAAATATTGATAATAAAATAAAACTGTTTGAAAATATATGTACATTTACTTTAAGATGAGCCAGAAAAGCACTGCATAGGTATTGATGAGTGAAGTTGTTTCGTTCTGATTTAAATTCATGATGCACTTCCACTCTAGGGCACACAAATATTTACTCATTGATAGTCATTAAAAGTTGAAAACACGCAGTACTGCAGCTCCTCATCAATGCAATATTTACAACCAGTGTGCAGCGCTACATTCCAGCACCCCAAGCAGACATCCGACTGTCACTGCTGCGTTCTGTGCAGAGGTGTCAAATCCAGTTCCAGAAAGTAAAATCCATGCCACAGTTTAGCTTTAGCCAGTAGGTGCTACCACTCAACCGGCAGGTAAACAAGCTCCTTTACCTGCTAAGCTATGCTAACGTGTGAACCGACTAACATAAAATGCCAAAGTAGGTAGCCTAATTATAACAACTGAAGAAATACATCTTATCCGTATGTTTTCTTTTTCAATTTATGAACGACAGAAGCTCTGGGTTTTATGCATTTACTACAAATAATTAGTGAGTGGTAGAAAATGGGAAATTTGATATATCCATGTTTTAAAGCAATGTACACTGACACTTTCACATATGATGAGCAGGTACAGTCAGCTCTATTGACAATTCCCAACATCCTGGCATTTCTGATATTTTGGTGAAAACAAACGACGTATTTGTATTACTTTTGCACGCATGAATACCAAGCAGTTGGTTATCGTAGTCAAATGACATTTCATCTTCACAGATCAAATTACAATCCAAAGTCCATTGCTTTTCAATGAGCAGAGTTTCCTTTCAGCAAGTTGATGCTGCTTTCGAGGAAGGTGGGAAGTCAGATTGATCCTAAATCCTACCTACCTTGTCACACTTCCGACCTGAAAGCGTTCAAGTCAAATGTAAACAAAGATGGATGATTACGATAAATTGTTTGTTCTTCTGGGTAACGCAGTCAGTCTAAATCACGTTGGGTTACGTGAAGTTACTTTGAATAGTCAATAGTCAGTCAATGTAATAAAGATGTTTCTAATTACTGTAAAATAAGTTGTGCCATACATGGTCTGTTTATTGTCGAGCGACATCAGATTGAAGCCGGTTGGTGATGTTGGGGTCCTTTTTTTCCCCCCGACTTCGCAACTCAGATCTCCAAGTTTTAAAGGGGCGTTTTCGCCTTCTTCTTGTCCTCCGCTGCACACCGTCATTTTAAGTTGTGATGCGTTTGTGACGTAGCTTGGAATTGTGTGGATCAAACCATTTATTTATTTATTTTTAAACAAAAAGGGGGCGCACTACAGTTTGCTGTTAAAATAAGTTTCAACCTATAGAACACAATAAAAAATAACACCAAGAATCTATTTTTTTATTTTTTTTTTGGGGGGGGGGTACTTTGATTTTCTTTTGGGGTGCTCCAGCACCCCTAAAAATGGGCTAAACACGCCTATGAATGTTTATCTATCTACTGTATTTACATTGTCATACATGGAGGTTGAAAAAGACAACAAACCTGTTCTGACAAAGCAAGAAGAAGAAGGTTCAATGTTTTAAAATAAAAATGTAGTGGGTGAAAGCAAAAGTCATCTAAAAAAAAAATAATAATATATATATATATATATATATATATATATATATATATATATATATATTTACTACAAATACCTGCAAAATCTCAATAAGTAAAACGGCTTAGTATTTGCATTACTTCTCGCCAAGCATAGATTAGACTGCTGCTCGACTACGAGGCATTGCAATGTCTATACAAAAACGTCACAGCTGTAGTATAGGAACTCCTAAACCTAAAATTATTATCATGTGTGAGAGAATAATCATTTACTCCAGTTCTACCGTTTTTCCGATTTAGAATTAGAGCATCCTAAAGTTAACAAAGTGCTCACAAGAAATGCGATATAAGTTGAGCACATATTTGGAGGCTTTCACCTGTTGACAGAACTCACCTGATGAGCACCGACACCCCCACGTCGTCACAATTCTTGTACACGTGCCCCCAAGTGTCCTGGATGATCTCCCTCTCGGCATCCGACAGCGGCTCGGTCCGCTCCGGACGGTCGTCGCAATCCACGGCCCGCCTCCCCACTCCAAGCAGTTGCTCTGGCGAGGGCGGCGGGGGAGACTCCCTGCGAGACATCCTCCTGCGGCGCAGCAGCCTGGAGGCTCCAAGCAAGGCCCGGGGGAGGTAGGGAGCAAGGGAAGGGGGGAGGGTGACGGAGAGCTGAGACCCCACGGCGGGAGCTGGGAGAACAACCAAGATGAGAAAAGGAGTGAAAAGCAAAAGGGGGGAAAAGAGAAATGGGTGAAAAGGAAGAGAGCAATAATGGGCAAAAAAGGAAAAAAAAGAGTGAAAGGAAAAAGTCCCCCAGCTCTCCTTTGTTATTCCTCCCTCTCCTTAAAAAAACTTCTCTCTCTCTCTCTCCACTTCCTCACTTTTTGTCCCCTCTCAGTGTGGGAGATCCTTGTCAGTGGTGCTGATGCTGTTCCCTGTCATACTTGTCCTCTGTCTCATCCTCTCACACAGGCTGCATGTGTGAGGGAACCTGATGGAATGAGTGAAGGGTGGGGAGAATAAAAGAGAGAGGGGCACAGCAAGTGAGAGAGAGTGAGCGAGTGAGCAAGCGAGAGGGACATGCAGGGATCTTAAACATCTCCCTGACAAGGGAGTCATTGAAAAGCCCATAAATTATAACCGTGAAAAAGTACATGACACAGCACTTTTCCTGTCGTAACTTCAAACTTTTTAATAGTTCTCGTTATATTTGAAAATATAATGCTTTGATCAGTTTCTACATAATCTAAATTTTTCAAATCTTTCCCCAAAATGAAATTTATGGCCTGATTACTAAAGCTCCCAAACTGCATGTTAACACCAACAGATTGTGTATTGTTGGTGGATATGTAGATTTACCAACATTGCAAGCTCATGAGTTTGCATTGAAGATATTGTCACAGTGTTATGACATCTGGGCTCCCCTCGTCTCACTGTCATCTTGAACCTCCTGTATTTGCCCTGATCGTCATGTCTCCTCCATTCTGCTCTCTCTTGTGACTCGTTTAGTTCACTGATTTATCATCTTGTATGATAATATATGGAGGTGAGCAGGGCTGGATTGACAGAAATAATCGGTCCTGCCATTTTGACTTAAGCCCGCCGGCCCAGCCCAATTCCTGACCACCTTTTGGATACCACGTATCGCTACCACTGATGTTTATTTGGGATCTAACGATATCCAAACATCACGATACGATATTATCACGATATGAAGGTTAGAGGTGTGCAAAATTTCCGATTCTTAGATTATTCACGATTCGGCCGTGGAACAATCGAGAACGATTCACAAACGTCCAAATTCCGATTATATAAATATGCCAAGGGAAGCGAAACGAGCGAAAAGTACGCGGAACTGAAACGCAGTAGCGCGCGCGGTCTTCGGGACGCTTTTTGGGACAGACCGAGAGTACACATCCACAACTCACGCCTCGAGATTCAAAACAACAACAAGCATGGCTGAGCTGACCAACCCACCTCTTCATGACATCAGACCTGCTCCGAAAAGGCAAACAACTTGAGGCGGAAGTATCAGCTAGCTGGCTGCAGTGCGTCGGTTAGCGTTCTACAGGGCGTCGCGCAGTGATACGAACGAACGAACAAAAAAGTAGTGGCTGGCGGTAATGGCGTCTGACTTTATTCAGAAAAGAGTATTGTGATGGAAATGTATCACGCTTTTGAAAACAAATAGTTTTTAGAAGAAAAACGCTTTATTTCCGAGACCCCAGCCATCTTGCTGGACTATTTTCTTTTTTTATTTTCTTCTCGTCCAACGTCGAACCAGAACTGGTGTCACCGAACGCTGTCAGAAAGAAGTCAGTGCTGATCGCACACACGGGAGGTGAGGATCAAATTGAGATTCATGTTAAAAAAGCCGAACGATCCCATTAATGTTTACACGTTCATGTTTACACAAGTTAAAAAGCAGAAAAGCACTTGAGGGTTTTTTTTTTTTGTACCTCTGAGAAACTTTAATGTTTACATGTTCATCTTTACACAACTTAAAAAGCAGGAAAGCACTTTTTTTTTTAGGCATTTGTATTGAAGTAGTAGTTCACATTGTCTTTCATTTATACCTCAATGCACTTTTGAGTGGATAAAAATAATATATTTTTGCTCAATGCTATGTTTTATTCTGTTGAAGACTGAATATACTTAAAAGCTGTTGTTACAGAATGAGGACTTGAGTATTTTATTTACTGTTTTGAACTGTTAACTTGATACTGAAATAGTAGTTTATGTAGACCTGAGAGGACTTTTGTACTATTTTTGTAACTAATGTACGAAACATTAAAAGCAGCAAAATACATTGTTTTTTTTTCTGCTGCCTGGGGGGGAAATCAATAATCGTTTTATAATCGAATCGTAGCCTCTGAATCGTAATCGCAATCGAATCGTGAGGTGCCCCAAGATTCCCACCTCTAATGAAGGTCACAATACGATAATTATCACGATATTGTGGGGAGGTTGGCGTTACAAAAAAGGTCACAATATTGTAAAAAAATAAAATAAAATAAAAAACGCAATATTGTGCTTTCATACAGTACAGCAATGAAAAATATAAAACTATTATAAATATATAGAAAAAAAAATATAAACATATATTGAGGCACTTACTTGCGAATGCAAGCACACACTGAGTTCCGACACGTTTTGACTCTTTAAACTGCACTAAAAAATAGCCACCAGAGGGTGCTAGAACTGCACAAATAGAAATCAACCCGACTTTTTTTTAAAGGAAATTTACTCTATGCATAACTAGAAGAAGGTGATAATGCTGCTAATTGAGTGTGGAACTATATGTTGCCCTTTATGTTAATCATCACATTAGACTTATACTTGCAATGTTTACTTATACAGGGGTCAGCAACCTGCGGCTCTGGTGCCACATCTCCTGTGACTCCCTGTGGATCTGTATTTAAAAAAAATAAAATAAAAACAAAAAAAATAATAAAAAAAATTAAAAAAAAGATGTTATGCGAATAAAGTGTTAACCTCTTATTTGTGTCTGCGTTTTTGGGATCCAACCCCAAAACATAACAAAATTAATATTTGTTTTATATTTAATTTTTTAGATAAAATATTTTAATTCATGGTTAAATAAAAACTGATTACATATTCAAAAATATCAAAGACCGAATTAAGTTGTCAGAAAGAGAAATGAAAGGTAGATGATTTTTTTTTTAATTACCTAAAAATGCCCAAAACATAATCATAAAATATCCATAAAGGAAGAGGAAAAGCAGAAAATTACCATAAAATGTCCATGAAATAGCCCCCCCAAAAAAATGTCAGAGAATTAATTTTAAAAAGGCAGAAAAGAAAACATTCAAAAAGTAACCATAAAATGTCCAAAAACAAAAGAAATAAAATGTCTTTGGAATCTCCAAAAAGTCCGAAAATTGATAAAAAAAATAAAAAAAAATAAAAATAATAATAAGTCAGAAACAAAAATGTTCAAAAAGAAAGAAAAAAGCTCCAAAACAAAAGAAGAAATACCAAAAATTACCATAAAATGCCCACAAAATTGCCAATAAATGTCAGAAAATTGATAGCAAAAAGGGAGGAAAAAATGTCCAAAAAATAGCCAGAAAATGTCCAAAAAGGGAAGACAAGAGTCAGAACATTACCATGTGTCCTTAAAATTGCCAAAAATGTCAGAAATTACAAAAAGGCGGAAAAAGTCTAAAATATACAAAAAACTATCCATCCATCCATTTTCTTGGCCGCTTATTCCTCACAAGGGTCGTGGGGGGTGCTGGAGCCTCTCTCAGCTGGCTCTGGGCAGTAGGCGGGGTACACCCTGGACTGGTTGCCAAAAACAAAAACAAAAAAACAAAAAACTAATAACAATAATAATAATCCAAAAAGGGAAGACAAATGGTAGAAGAAAATGAATCTCAAAAGTAATGGATATTTCTCCATATAGCTCTTGGACCCTATATATAATTACATTAAACTAACCCTAATTACATACTGTTTCGTTCATCATAATCTTCAAATGTTTTGTGGCGTCAGGCCGAATTTTTTTATTTTATTTTTTTATTTATTTGGCCTAAAATGGCTCTTTTGACAGTAAAGGTCGCTGACCCTGTCCCTAACTTAGAACAGTATATTTAGATACAGCATCAAGTCATTTGTGAATGATGCAACAAGTTTTGCAAAGATCAAATTGAAGGTTCTCTCCTGAAAAAAATCTGTCAAACTCAAGTTAGAAAAGAAACGTGGACAGATGATCTATTAAGGCTCTCGTGTTGTCTTGGCTGTGTACTCGGGGTCAACTATCTACCACATCTGTGTTTCTAAGCACTCTTGACAAGGTTTTCATTTCAGCGTTATTTGTACTGCCATTTTCATCGCTCCCTTAAATCTTAAGGCCCTTCATTGAAAGCGCTTAGTGGGATTTCACACGTCTTTGCTTTCCGCCATTCAGCCGATATTTGCGGAGGACTGCGGTTACGGCACGTCTTCCGCTTATATAATGAAGTCAGCGCTGCGACAATGGGGGCGGGCATGCGAAGAAACAGAGCAGAATTAAGGGGCAAATGAAGGAGAGCCAGGCAGACAGGCGAAACCTTTCTGCGAGCCTTCAATGCTAAGCGACCCAGATGTCCAGCGTGTCATGTCGGATGCCAATTTGATCTCAACGTTGAGATCTATACGACATCTCAACCTCCCACTTGGTGACCCGCCACTGTGTGTATGTGTGTGTAAGTTGCACACATACGCTTCTGAATTAGCGATTGCATTGACGTGCTCCGAGTTGACATCTGTGCTTCATGACCCCTTCAGTCGATAATGGCAGTTTAGCCGCTATCAAGCTCGCGTCAGTCAACTTGCGCTCAGGAGATTCATTGTTGGGAAGGCCCGCAATTAGCACAAACTTTTGAAATCAAACCCCTCCAAGTATGAGCGTACGTGCTCGTGTTCCATGTCACCACATGCACGGCCAGCCCTCTTCCCCCTCTTCAAGGCCTTCAAGGCTCCAATAGAGCTCTCAGCTGGAAAAAGCGTGGACGGGAAAAATTGATTTGTCTCCATTCAAGGCTGCTCCTCAGCTGTGCCATTTTCAGTCAATAAGGAAATCAGCATCTTCCCTGCAGTTTGAAATGAAAAGCCTCTTTTGTTGCGAATTCCATAGTGTATGTAATGATCTGACATGCGCGTTTTGAGATGTTGCAAATGACATAATGTGTTCGTATTCACATGATGCCGAATGGCTTTTAGGGAGAAACGCTGCATTGGCAGCAAAGGAATTGAGGCGCTGTCTACCTATGTTCTGTTGAAAGGTGGAAGTCGTTTTGCTCTGACACACAACTCGCATGTGAATCTCATTTCTCATCTGGCCCCAGGTGTTACTGAGACCGTTAATTCCCATCTGCATATATGCATACCGCCTCCTACTTGTTCCACTCCTCTTTTCCTCTCAGTTGATGATATGCTTGTGCCTGGAGCATCACCACAACAACACACGGATGGCTTTGTTTTGACCACAGCAAAGAGGCACAAGAAATGCATTATGTGCAAAACAATAGTTCCCTTCCTCCTCCTCATACATCAAGGGATGTAAGGGATGTAATGCCGACATTTGATCAACCCTAACCCATAGTGTCTGTGCACAAGCTGTATACATTTGATCAACATTTTACATTTGCTTGTTTTGTCAAATTGAGAAATCTTACAGTATTTATTTTTATATATTGTAGTTAACTTCTTTTACACTTACAAGAAGTTTATAGCTTTATGTTACATATCTGAAAACAAAAACAAAACAAGAACAGATAACAATAGGCTACTACATTACATAATGAAGAGTAGAATCCAAACGGATTGTTTTCCCTATTCAGTGTCTCTTCTGAGTCGTTTAAAGACAGTGCATGATGCTACGATCTCCTATCTCCAATGAGAAGAAAACTGTTTTAATACGCATTGTGAACTCACCGTCGTTGTTCTTTCCAACAGTGCCATCTGTTGGTGTGAGAATATAACTGCTTCAGTAGCTGACACAGACCAGTATCCGTATGCAAAAAAAAAAAAAAAAAAAAAGTTCAAGTATCCAAATGTGGATCTTTAGCTGTTAAGCATAGAAATCTTTTGTACTAGAATCATAAGTACTACTATATTAAACTGTTGCCTTTGAACCAGTAATGAACCTCGAAAGAACTCTATTGGTGTACAATGGTGCTTTGAAACCAGGGGTGCTATAGAACTATGCTTTACAAATAAAAACATTGTATTTGGTCTAACATCTCGTTTCACCAGTTTAAGCAAAAAAATAAATAAAAAGAAACAATTCAGAACTTTCATCGCTTTGGCATTTAGTTGTTTTAGCTGTTCTTGTTTATATATACCATTTGTCAGTGTTGATACTTTTGGCCCAATGTTTCTTTTTACCCACTTGCAGAAAACAACCGCTAGAGGGAACTATATCACATCTTTTTTTCCACAGCTCGCTACTACCAAAGTTGCGCGTGAAGTACGGATAAGTTTACGTGTGAAGTTCTCAAGAATCACCCACAACACTTACAAATGTGTCTGTTTATCTCTTAATAAAAGCATATCGCAGTTGTTAAAGTAGTTCGACGTTGTTTCATATGAATGATAAATTGTTATATTTGAGAAAATCTAATTAGATTAAAGTTGTGTTCATTGTAACGTCCAAACGCATGAAATGTTTGAATATTGACAGATAAAATACTCTTATTGTGAAGTGAAAACGGAAGCAGTGTCACTCACTCCAGTGGCTGACACAGTCGGACTGGTGGCAACTGTCAGATGTCCCGGAGTGTTCCTTGATCTCACGGCGATGTGACCGTGTGGCCGCCGCTGTGTCCCGGACCGCCGCGTCCAGGTCAGGATGGACCTGAAGAATACAGAACATGGCCACAACATGAACACGCTGTACGGGGAATTCACAGCCACCGGGAACCGAAAAGTCAGGTGCGCCGTCAGCCTGACTGACAAGGAGCTCGTCGTCCGACGGCTCACATCGGTACCTACGGGCCGGCACCGAGTGGTCCTCAACCTGAAGGACTGCGTCGGCTGCCGGGCGTACCGGGAAGAAGACAATACGGACCCGGCGGCTTACCTGGCGGCCTATTTTTACCCGCTTAAGCGACGTTGGGTGGGCTCCGGGCTTTCACGGCAGAGAGTGGAGCAGTGCTTCCGTCTCTCATCGCTCCAGGACCCGCGAGCCAACCTGGAAGAGGCGGAGAAGTGGGCTCGCGCCGTCCGGGAGCGCTCGAACCGGTGGCAGCACCTTCGAGACAGTAAGGCTACCCCCCACCCCCCCACCCCTATTTCTTTTAAGCAGGTCAGAAGTTAAATGAACTCTGAGGATTTCATTATCTCATCAGTTGTCAGTAACCCGGGTAAATTAAAATAGTTGACATGTTTCGAATTCTTGTGGATGACGGGTCATAATGACAGTGTGTCATATTCTGTTATCTAGGCATCCAAGTCTGAACTTCAGACTGCCACCGGCACTTAATTTGGGCATTATTTGGCACAACACATACTGTGGAATTGCGAATAGCGTGTTTAGGTGAAAATCTGCCAAATCGAGATCAAAATGGTTGTGGGTTCAATTCTTCAAACATGCCTTCCTGTGTGGAGTCATATTCTCACTGTGCTTGTTTGGGTTTTCTCTGCAGTCTTCTGGCATATTCCCACTTTCAAAAAAAAAACAAAAACATGATGCACGTGTAAATAGGAGAATAAACAGTTGATTGTCTATACTGTATGTGCCCTGTGATTGGCTGGTGACCAGCCCTGGGTGTACCCCACCCATAATGCCATTGAAAAAGTGTTATAGAAAATGGATGGACAAATATAGTTTTACTTTAACATTTAATGTCATTATTTGTTTCTCTGCTTGTATTATGTATTAATTTGCTCATCTTAAAAGTAAATATAGACTGTAAAAGACTCCTGAGAATCTGTAGGGAATTTGAGCTGTTAAATTCCTGAAATACTAACAAGTACAATCACTCCTGTGCAGAATGCTCAAGGCTACCAAAGATAAGCGATATGTAAGCTTATGTGTCCTATATTAAAATGCATGACGAGTATCACTGGCACATTGTGACCCAGATAACATCTTCCAGTTTGCATAGATTTTTATTTTTTTTTTTAAATACAAAACAAGCTGCAACTTTATATGTCTTGTCATTGTCAGAGGAGGAAATAGCAGATGTGAGAGACTTAACATGGAACTGTAGTGATCGGACAGGTTTTGTACCCTGGGAAACATCAGAGTCAAACGGCTTTGTTGTCAAGCAATGTGCTCCGCCCACTTAATTCACATTAGGCCTCTTTGAAACTGCAGCTTTAACCTTCTCGGTAGAATTTAGATGAGCGCTTGGATACTTGTGGGAATTGATTTGAACACTGACATCTTTGTGATGCCTTAAGGTGTAAATCACTGAGGTTTTTTTTTTCTTGCTGGGTAATAGATTTGAGGAGAATAAAACAGTGTATCGACATTACCCATTCCATCTGAGACAATACAGCTTGAAAAGAACTGGCAGTTGGTTCTACTGTATGTCAATGGGGCAGCCATGGCTGAGTGGACACACAGATACAGTATAGTGTCCTTCAGCAAGGCACAGATAAACAGAATTGCTCCCCTGCTCCAGCGTGTCTGTGTCTGCTACTGTGATGGTCAAATGCAGAGGTCGTG
Source organism: Festucalex cinctus (assembly GCF_051991245.1). Classification (NCBI taxonomy): domain Eukaryota; kingdom Metazoa; phylum Chordata; class Actinopteri; order Syngnathiformes; family Syngnathidae; genus Festucalex; species Festucalex cinctus. Next base: position 14,184,346 of record NC_135416.1, read on the forward strand.
TATGTGCATGTACATGATAAAATAGATGACTCATCTTCTTTATCTATCCATGATCTGCTAAGGCTGCTGTCCCATGCATATGTTTAAATACAGACTGAGCAGCTGCTGCTTTGCCCGAATACAGTCTCATCAAAATTGATCCGATTTTGTCAATAGCGGGATTCAGCTGTGTTGTGAAGCGCATTATCATTGTTAGAATCCAGGCGACGGCAGTTGGCCCAAGAGGTTAAATCAATCAGTTGACCTGAAGCACTTGACCTGCGATGGCCAAGCGCAGAAAATCAACAGCACAATGTCAGTTAATGGGATTCATGTGGTTAGCACATTTAGCTGACTGTTTTGAGGTCGGGGGTTCAAATCCAGGCTTCGGCCTTCTTGTGCGGGGTTCTCAAGACAATAAGACATTTGTCTTAGGTTAATTGAAGATTAAGTTTTCTGTATGTGAGTGTTTTTTGACTGTTTGTCTATTTGTGTCCTGTGATTGGTTGGTGACTTTTGTTCATGGTGTGCCCTGACTCTCACCCAAAGTCAGCCTTGAGGAAAGGCAGAAAATGGATGGGATTCAAATCTCAACATTATAGTCATAGTGTATTGCAAACTTGTAAATCACAGCCAATTAATACCATGCAGACGTGGCTTTTTTAGGTAAATTTTTGTTTATGGTTCCACCTCCAATTTTCTCATTTGCTTACCTGCCTCATATTATATGCATTTTATAATCTACCAATACACTTATTTCATTTGCAGATGACATTCATCTGAATAATTCATCAGACATTCACATAAGCAGCATGATCATTACGAGGAACTCTCCAACGATAAAGCTCAATAAAACCACATATTAAATTCAATTATTAAATTAATTTCAATTATAAAATTCAAATGTGAAAATATCCCAGAAGAAAACATTCTGCTGGGTACCACTCTCATAAAGTGCTTGCTCATTCATTATTTTTTATATTTAAGTGCAACTTGCCAACATTAGAATTCACAATCCAGCTAGCTCTTTTTTCTTTTTTTGTATAGCTCATCATTGTTTCCAAAGTCACACCATGGCACTACTGCCATGTTTTATTTTATTGTGGCACTTTTCTGGATTGCCACTCATGTCAGTGAATTTCACTAACCAAGCTGTACAATTTTGTTCAATTTGGTATGGGATGCATTTCATGAGTTTTCATTCTTACCCAAAACAAAGGTTGTCTTATTTTTAGACAACATGTAGCCTTTCTACCGAGGAAAAAATACTACATGAAGTCCTCCAACCCACCTACACATCTGAGGGAAACATGCACAAGATCAGCATTTACAGTCTTAAACCATACTAAGGCCTGATACGTACGTGCCACTTGGTAGAGACCTAAGCAATTGATCCGTGAGATGAAACTTATCATTTTCTTGAACCTAGGTCTGAAAAATATTTTTGAAGTGTGTACTAACTGGGCTGTCTTAAGTGTGAAACAACTCTCCGGGCCTACCTCAATGCTATTATTAAATAATTAACTTAACCCAGCCTGAGTTAATGCTGCTCTGTGTGCTTTGTGATTTACAATCTCAAACTTCTAATCCTGCTATACTGGACTTATTGAAACTGCACAGCAGCAAAGAAACCACCAAATGACCATGTTAGCCAAAACCTTCTGATGCAGACAATAATGTAAATGACCAAGATCATAGCCACCCCCACAACTGCCTTTTCATATCTTCACCCATATAATATATGGTTGTGTGTGAAGACTTGGCGACTGGTGTTTATCACATGTCATTTAAAGTGTGAGTGTGTGAAGTTGTACAGACTGCTCTAAAAAGAAAAAAAATAATAATGGTGCAAAAAAAAAAAAAAAAAAAAAAAAAAAAAAAAAAAAAAGGACTCCGTGAATATACTGTAAATGACCAGGTAAGAGGAACTTCTGGTGTAAACAGAGTATATAGACATCACATCAGACCTAATGTGGACCAAAATAGTAGAGTTCCTCTTTCAAATAAACCTGCAAAGGGAACACAAAACACTTGTCTGTCAGATTTTCTTTTAAATGTTTAACTTAGTTGTGTAACTAATAAGGGTGTCACGATTTCGATTTTTTATCGAAATCGATCGAAATTACGTCACGATTTCGAGCATCGAAATAGAAGAGAGGACACACGATTCGATGCCCCCCCCCCCCGCGCCCGCCGCCACCGCCGCCACCGCCACCTCCCAGGAAAGCAAATGAGACGCAGCCATTCAGCTACTAGCTAACGGCACTTGTTAGCTGACTTCTCCTGCAGTCATGATGGCAAGCGCGGACAGACACAGCAATGGTGCTTCAAGCCGCTCCCGCTTCTCTCGTCACCAGTTTGGAAACATTTTGCGTTCCCGGTGAGTTATGTCGACAACGTTCACGTTGTCGATAAAAAGACCACAGTTGCAAGATATGCTATGTGCGCGTACTGTACTCGGCCACGGTGTTACGCCCGGCTCGTCAAGGGGAAGGGAAGTAACACAATAACAGAAAATATAGAGTAGATAAACACGGGTCGACTTTAACATCTGAGTAGTTTTAATTGAAATTTCAGGCAGGGGTTTGACAAGGGAGTGAAAGTGGAAGGTGAACAAATAATAACCGCATTTGACAGAACGGAGGAGAAACAATAACTAATAGGGGTATAATACACGGATACACAATAGCGTCGCGCTGGCACAGTCGTCCAATCGGAGTGTCGCGCTGGCACAGTCGTCCAATCGGAGTGTCGCGCTGGCACAGTCGTCCAATCGGAGTGTCGCGCTGGCACAGTCCTCCAATCAGAGTGTCGCGCTGGCGCATTCAAACTGAATGGCCCGAGCCGCCAGCCGTAACAACGGGAAACACGACAAACATGACGGGACATTTACGCAGGCATCACAAAGATTTAGATTTATCAAATTCAACTAGAAGTGGGAAAACAACGGTCCAACCAACTATTTCATCCTCATTTACAGTGAAACTTCCACACACTTCAGCTCGCGCGAAACGCCAGATCCATAGGTCTATTTATAGCAGCAGACCTGCAGCCTTGGAAAACGCTGGATTCAAACATTTAATTAGTGTACTTGAACCACGCTACAGTATGCCCAGCAACTGTAAATGTTGGGATATAGTTTGTTCAGGCTGTATTTGTTCCATGACTTTGGATACAATATATTTTTTGTTGTTGTTGCACATTGCACATTATTTTAAGAGGAACGCACAGCACACTGTTGTAACCAAAAACAGTCAATAGATGGCAGGCACCCACTGTGACTTTTTGTTTTTGTTTTTTTATTTTTTATTTTACACTTCAGTAAGAACAAGACGGTTAACTTTATATTGTAAATAAATTCTTTGAATTTGATCATTCCTGCCTAATGTCAATTATCATATATTACATAAATTTACACAAAAATAATATGGAAATTGCATCACCTATATGTAGCCGATCTTTTGAAATAAGATTTACTGTACAATGAATAGAACCAATGATCATAGACTAGCCTTAGCCTACAGAAGCATATGCCTCTGTGTTATAAAGTGGGGGAGCGGAGAAAAAAAAAAAAAAAAAAAAATCGAAAAAAAAATCGAATCGTGACCCCAAAATCGAAATTTAAATCGAATCGTGGAGTTGGCGAATCGTGACACCCCTAGTAACTAACTAACTAACTAAATAAAAAAATAAATAAATAAATAAAAAAAGGTACTCCGACTCATCCTCATTGGGCTTTTGGTCCATGATTCAGTTTCTCATGTGTTGAAAGATTGTGTATGAATTTGTAACATCCCTCTTCCTCTTACAATTGGTCACATACAGTTGCCTCATGCTACTCTTTAAGGGCCATTTTCGTGTGTGGACATTTGAGTGAAAATCATTTCCTGGCAGCACAGATTCAATCATTGACTTAACTCTGTCATTTACGCACCTTCATGCGAGATATGACTCCAGGCGGAAGAAACAACTTGAAAATGTGTCCATTCTCAATGTCAAATCTGAAATCATCATAGTGAATGTGTTAACTTTGAAATTTATTCTTTATGCATCTCTTTAGAACAAAGACTCTGGTACGATACCAACAACTAAATAGCACTATCGGATTTGGATACAAACCTCAATGTCGTCAACTCTGAGCCTCTCTTAAAATAGAGTTGCAGCCAGCTAACCACCAGCACCACCTCCTTCTCTTCCTCCACACTCTTTGTGGTCTCATTCAGCAGAAGTGAGCTTGTGTGCCCCCAAAGCCGCCACTTATTTTACAAGCAACATTATGGAACAGCACATCTATTTGCTGCTGCGGCTGGGCCACTTGTGAAGTCTGTCGATAGCTGCAGTCTGCAATAAAACTGTAAAAGATCAGGCAAAATTAAATGTTCTGAAAAGGATAATATGCATAAAAACCGTTTGCTCACTTAATTTGCAGGTTGTTGATAGTTTGATTTTGGGGGGTATTATCTAGAAAAAAATAGCTGAGAAACAATACATAAGAGCCATTTTTCAGTTATAGAAGTAGAAAAATTAAAAAGTTCCCTTAAGGGACCAATACAATGTTTTCTTTCTTCCCCAACAACCTGCAAATTAAATAATCAAAGGTGTGCAATTAATATGGTATAAACATACTGTGGCAATTATGGCAGCGGATCAACAGAAACTTGATTTTGGAACAGCTTTAATGTTGATGCGTGATAACACGCAAGAAATTACCTTCAAGCTTCAAATGCTCGAAAAGCTGCATTATTTAGTTTTCAGTGGATTGAAATTGGGTCTATATGTCATATTACAGAAGAGAGAGAGTCACACCAGGCCAAATTCGTGTTAATCCGTTAATCCCTTTAATGTGCAAACTGGATTCCCTCCTAATGGGTGTTTGTTAGGGATTAAGAGGCCTCGTCACCACAGAGCAACAGGCAGAAATAGGAGAGAGAGCTCAGTTTGTTGGTAGGTACAAGGGATTCACAGATACACGTATTTTTTTTTCTCTCTCTCTCCAAATTATGGCTTAAAGTATGTTGAGGTCAAGAAACGGACACGTTGCAGAATATCACAAGTCTAACGTGTCTATTCTCAGACTCCCAGACTGCATGTTCCCAGATAGCTATTATAAGATGGCTTTTCCGGCCCTTGGGTTCCCCCCTTTTCAATTAGGACATAGGAAATACTATGGCGGTTACCTCAATATAGTGATTACTTCATTTAGATGTGGGCCAGTTCCCATGCTCTTACTTGGAAGAATGCAGAGGAGTTGTCTGTAATCACACAACACAAATTTGGCACGGAGGTTAGGCACATAGTTTTGACTTTTGTGACAATGGGGACTTTCAACTTCTCCAGCCATGATTGGCTTATTGTTGAGTGAGAACTGCCATACTTGCCAAATAAAAGTAAAAAAAAAAAAAAAAAAAGATCAAATGTTGCAAAACTGTACATCACTTGGCAATCAGGGTGGTACCCACTCCTATACAAACAAACTAGACTCATTATCTTCTGACATAAATCCACCAGCCCTCTTCTGACAACTGCCCAGCCCTGTGCATGATGGGTAAATAAATATACAACATGTGTCACAGTTTGGGCACTGCAGCTAATGACGGAGGAGGAAACTGGGTGCAGACTGAGGCGAAGAGATAATTCACTCCGGAATGTCTTGGGGAGGGAGGAGTGGCACACAGGAACTGGACAGGATTTGAATGTGGCCAACGTGGACACGCAGGCAGCAGGGTCAGGGCGGGCCTCCAGCGCCAACTGGCACGCCTCCTGAGTCGCAAGGCCGCTAGAGTGCCACTATCACTGCTAGTTACGCTCAGAATTCCAGAGGAACATTCTTTGTCGTTCGCTCAGTTGTATTAACTGTGTGAATTGTATGATTACCTCCCCAAGGACCTGAATTTTTTATTTGAGGTACCGACAACTTTCTCCTTGACTTCTCCTCCCATGCTGTGGGACAGATGGCCCAATCCAGCTTCCTTCCTGCTGTGCCTTCTCAAGAAGATCGTCACCAAGCGTCTTGTTAAAAGATTCGGGATCTGTGTTCATAAAGTCTTTGTAACCCTACATTGTCTACTTCATCCCTAACATATTCGATGTGCTTATTTGCACCATATCAAGAGCACGAGATTGGTGTGTGCATGAACGATAAGTAGCCATTTGGACCAGGAATTAATGCTTATCAAAAAAAAATAAAAAATAATGTGTCTGACTGCCTTGGCAAAATTAGATAATATAGTTATAGTCGCTATAGTATAGTGGTTTATAATACACTGCACCTGCTCAGTTCTCAGCGCTGCAGTCGCACGGGTTTCCTGCACGCCCATATTTGGATGAAGCAGCCTACCATAAAGTAAAAATTGAAATTTTACCATTGGTTAGACTGCACCTCAACAAGATGTAGCATTCATTGTTGCAAAGAAAGCCCTGACTTTGCTCATTTTAAGAAGGAGGAGGAAGACACGTGCAGCAGAGAAAAATTAATGGCTTGATGGGAACTTGGACAGCTTAATCATGCCGTTTCTTGTAAATAAGTCCGCCAAAATAACACTTCCTTTGCGCGCTGCTCCATTCCATGTTTCCCGCCCCACACCACATCTACAATGAATACGCCCTGCTAAATGCAGTGTGTAAAGGGCTTTATGTATTGCTGACTCAAAATCAGTTATAATGTTTAACTTAAAACTGTATATTGTGCCCTGTCCATTTCATCACATGACCGAATTTCGATACTTGCAGGGTTGCTGCCGAGTGACTTCTCGCATCCATGTCGGATTCTGCTGCTGGTGAATCCACAGAGTGGAAAAGGACAGGCGCTCACGCTCTACAACAACCACGTCCAGCGGATGCTTAACGAGGCCGGCGTTCTGCAGACGCTTTTCATCACCGGTGAGCACTACAACACACCACAAAGAAAACTTGACAACACCACTTTCCTTTGACAGTTGGGTTAACTTCAAGCTGATATGTCCTTGCTGCAGCATAAACTTAAAAAAAAACAGGCTGAGACGTTACTGTACCTTTAACATGTAAAGCTGCTATTATAAGTGAAATTGATGAATGTTGCGCCTTTTTAAAAAAAAAAATTTTTAAATTGAATTTTAAGGACAATACAAGCATTATTATGGGCATCTTGTAAATGTAATTTAATCATAATCTCGGTCATGTCATTCAAGGTTGGTAAACAAGCTCACTGACAGACTTGACTGGCACGTTTTTTTACTGCTGAAATCTCACCGATAGTCTCTTCAGTGTTCCAAACCATATAACTGCACACAAAACATGCGCCAAAACACCTCCTCCATCCAAATGAACCAGTCATGTTTTCATGCTGTCACTATGCTGATCAACTGCCTCTGACCCACGTGCAGGCACAGCTGTTATGTAACGTGCGTTCACATACTGTATGGATAAAGACACACAGACGATAAACACATTCTCACAAAATCCCCTTTCACAATGATTTTTTTTTTTAAATCATCACTAGCCTCCATACCGGCTGGTGATGATTATGCATCACACAGATTTATGATGAGCTAGTGTGACACTAATTTTACAACAACAACAACAACAACAAAAAAAAAAAAAACAAAAAAAAAGATTATGGGAGGTCATTCATCTATGTGAGCGAGGAAAGAGTGAAACTGCATTTGAATTACTGTGGGGAAATACACTTTTTTTGGGGGGGGGGGGGGGGGTAGAGATGCACTTTTTGTACACATTAATCCTGAAGGAAATAAGACTTTCGGATATAATCCTAAAATCTACAACCACAGACAAGGAAATCTGGTTACAATCTATTCAAGTCAAATATTGTGAGCCATTTTAATCTCTGGTTTTAAAATGAATGCTACCCAAGTAATGATTTGGTTTAGTTGAGATGCATTTTAGACATCTCATAAGAAAAATAATGACATTTAAAAATTAGATGACTTCTGATGATTGATTCTATGTAATAAAGTTTTTGAAATTGTCCATTGATTAGCAAATGCACCTCACCAGTGATTGTCTTATGTTCGACGCACTTTTAATCTTGTGTGTATTATTTACAGTACGTGTATGTGAGTTACTGCGGCTTTAAGTGTCTAGCTAACAAAAGTGGACAAACTCATTATGGGCTGCTTGGCTGTGTGGCAGCTGTGGGCACTACTGCAGGGCTGGAGGATAGATGAAGCATGACTGCATTGCTAGAGGGTGTGTGTGAGTAAGCATGCCTTGGTCAGTGTCAGCAGTGTCAGAAAGGATGGCACGGCTATGTTTCTTCTCCCTTACTGCACAAGTACCCAAGGATGTCTGTCAGACAGCATTAAGAGGACGACGGCTCCACGCTTGTCGTCCTTTCGTGCCCCAAGAAAACACTTCACTGTTTCACCAAAATGAAAACAGCCGCTTCACTCGTCTTTCCATTACAGTACTTGCATTTGAAGAAGTAAAATAACAGCTTGAAATCCAATTTTAAGTTGCTCCAGCTTGTAATTGAGAATTGTATCTCTATAGTTGCCATGGTTACACCAGACCACCTACATTAGTGAGCTATCATAATGTACCTCCTTAGCACTAAAGCGATAACATTCCTGTTCAAAGTTAAGTGCAGTGCTTGTACAAGCGTTCAATATACAAAATGATTTCAAAAATCTTTATTTCAATCCATAATGTTTTATTTGCATTTAGCATGCTTATGTATGTAGCATCAGCTGCCTGTTGGAGAGCACCAAAGACTTATGTCACAATGTAAAGCATTGTGAAGAATCTGGATACCTGACGTTTATGGAGGACCAAAAATGCAAAAATACATAAATAAATCAATAAAGGTGTAAATAAAAAGGGTTATAAAAATATAATTACAAAATGAAATACAATTAACAAAAAACATACATACATAAATAAAGGAAATAAAAAAAACAAAAAACGAGATTAAAAAAACAAAAATATAAAAACAAATGTGGAATGAAATACAGAAATAAATACATAGAATTGAATGTCAATCAATACATAAAAAGGCCCCTTCTGTCATATTTATTTCACGCTGCAGACGCCGGCAGCATGAAATGAGCCATGAAATATTAATCAAATGAGGGGGCGGTCCTAAGTGTGTCTTGAGTTGGACTCCGCCTACTAATTCACAAAATTTGTTTTGAATCGATCATGTTCATAAAAATTTCACTCTCTTGTTCTCATAACAGAGTTGTTTTAGTTTCTAAAATATCTGCTACTTGATGAACTATAGATGTTTAACCATGTTTCCAAAAGAAGCAATGTTGTTGATCCTTATTAGTTGAACTTTTAAGGGCTTCAAGACTTGGATTTAGAACAGGAAGTTGTCATCAGCGCCTCCATCCACAGCTACCATCCAGATTTAATTTGGTCATAGCTCGAGACACCCTAAATACAAAAATATAAACGATAGGACTATTTCAAGTAACACAACGTAGGTGTGACTTTAGAACACATCTATACCACACTATGTCTGATACCTGAAAGGCTTATTAGTCTACAAACAACTCCTTTAAACATAATTGAAATTTGTTTTTATCTTCTCAAGTAAAGTCACCACGCAGTGGCGGCGTTATCTTGTTTTAGAAACAGCACTGCCTGTCTTGACACCTTTGGGGAATAAATATATCAGGCCAAAAATGTATTCCGTTCGTAACGTCAGCATGCCCTGACTTGTATGAGAACAACACAGTGACTGTTTGAATTAATATAAATGTAATTATACGTGCAGCAGTCGTCCCTTGGCATCTGATTAAGCTATCAGGGTGATATGCGCGGGCACGCACGCACACAGTCATCACCTGCTGTTAGTGAGGTGGTGAAGCACTGCAGCTATTAGGCAGCTCCTTGCTGCAGAGTGCACATTCATCTGGCGCTGCCTGCTTCTAATGAATGATGCACGATCAGCACATTAGCACTGAAACTCCCTGGATGGCAACATTTCACATCAATCAACGGTGCAGTAAATAGAAGCCAATTAAGGGTTTTAGCACTATTGGGTCTCCAGTTCAATTTGAGCTCAACTTCAGTCATTTTTATCAATTAAAAGTCAGCTCTAGAACAGTTTCAACAAGTTGTCTCTATGGACTTCCTGAAATAAATTCTCAGACTTGGTGAAATATATTGACTAAAAATAGGATGCTGTTTTAACAAAAGCAAGCATAGAGTGCAAATTGTGGATCCACACTGAATGTTAAAGAATTTCTGAGCTCTTTGGCAGAAGTAATGAGGCCCAGGAATGTAGATTTTCAAAGCTTGTAATATTTCCTCCTTCCTCCCTTTCCGCAGAGCTGTATTTCAACCCACTGAGACAGTCTTAGTCAGCCAAATTGTAGAAGTTAATAAGCACCAACAGCAAAACATGCACTTTTCGGACACAACCTGGCAGGAAGGGCAACATCACTTACTCTCCTTGTGTTTTACAGAACATCAGAACCATGCTCGCGAGCATGTGAGGAAGGCCGACCTTTCACAGTGGGACGCTCTCATCATCATGTCAGGAGATGGTCTACTGTTTGAGGTAACCAAATGTGTACTCCAAAAGTTCAACATTGAAAGACATCATGAGTAAAATAAAGAAGTGTTAAAAGGGAAAGTGGGTAGAATTTAGTTATCTAATCTAGTGGTGAACAAATAGAATGCAACAACCTATGTTCGAAGCTCACGCATTACGGTGCCTCAGAGAGACCACACTTAAGCAGAGTCAATTGCTACATTTGAGAAACTCTTCTCCTTTGGGTATCCGTGGCAGAAAGATGGCAGTGAAACATGTCAGCTTCCTGTAATATGTGTTATGATGTGATAAAACATTTTTTTGGCATAATATTTACATAGTGGGTTTTTAAAATGAATGAACAAAAATTAAAAAATTTCTACACACTGTTCCAAGGTCAATGTTCCGAGCTTTGCTTAAAACGTTTAAATCATTATACATAATTAATTGTGTATTTTTGGTGCAAAGTTATTATAGTTGATGAAAATTAAAACTAAAATTGAAAAAAACTTTCGTTAATAAAATAAAATTAAAACTAAACTACCAAAAAAAAACTAAATGAAACTCAAACAAAATTTTACATTTATAAAAAAAAACAACTGTAATGCTCGTGAAAATGTCGTTCGTTTTTGTCTTGTCTTTGTTAATATTGCACATGAGCTTTGAGGATTCATTTTACATGTATTCATTTCAGTATTGCAGAAGAATGAAGTCTTTGGAGAATTGCAATTTACCTTATTACAAAATATTTAGTGATTTTTTTTTGTTGCTGTACCCAACAAATACTCAATATTAAAAAAAACAAAACCTAAAATGAATAAAAACTCAAGTAAACGAAGCATTCAAAAAAAGAACAAAACAAAAACATTAAAAATAAAATAAAACAATCCTGCTCTAAAATAAATTACAACTAACTAAATTTAACTAAAGTCAAAACGAAATAAAAATGAACTATACTGAAAAATCCCAAATGATTCTAACCCTGTTTTTGTGTGTGTTAGGTAATAAATGGTCTCCTGGACAGATCAGACTGGGAGGAGGCTATCCGCACACCACTTGGTATACTTCCTGGTGGCTCAGGCAATGCCTTGGCTGCATCCATACATCACTACGCAGGGTGAGTCACACACACACCACAACACTCACAATCACTATTCAGGGCATATTTACGTAACAAAAATAGACACAAAAAAAAAAGTACTAGATGACATATATACTTGACTGCCCAACGGCTGTCATGGATCACAATTAGCAGTATATTTTCACATGGCATTTGAAAGCCGCAATCTCAAACAACTACAGTCATCGTAACCGCGCCACATTTTGAAACATTTGTTTTTATTTGACTTATCGGGTCATGAAATCCATTAAGCAACTAATCTGTTTGTGAATGGGAGAATTTGGCACTAAATGATTACTCGAGCATGACTAACACTTGTAATGAGCAGACGCCAATGAAACAAGTCTAACCAGCCTGGGAACAAGCTAATTAATTCACAACGTACTGCTATGCTGTCACGGCAGGTGACCCCAGGTCAGCGTATGATCCATAATGCAGCAACGGTTGCAGCCAAACAGAAGTTAGACATCCTCCGTTAATTATATTAAAGATGCAATTATAACTGTACATTCAAGAATAAAATGGACTGTAGACATTTTTTCATTTTGGGACCAAATTTGTACTTCTTCTAGAAAACAACACACTTCAACAGTATTTTGTCTTTGTTTACCACACTGGAGTGATTACGGGTCACTCTGCCAAAATCAAGACAGAAGGAAATCAATGGCTACATTCAGTTATTTGTAGTATTTACGGTAAGATTCCCAACAATAAAAAGCAGCAAATTTTTCTCTTCTCATCAGGGCTCGCTCATCAGTTGCCATCCATCACTTCATTCAAATACTATGAGAAACACTCTCTTGTGCGCTATTTTTTCTGATGAATTCCTTGGCCTGCACCCGTCAATCCCTTTCACATGCTGTATGGCAACACTCCAGTGACAACAATAGAGGAAGGGTCCAGGCTCTGTATTGTTTACACTCCTCACATCACCATCACATACACTCCTGCTGCATCCAGAAGCTCCGTGTCATGTCTGTTTGCTGCAGGCTGCTCACCGACAGGCAGTACGTTCGGGATTATTCCCTTATGAATGGGGGGGGGGGCTGCGTGCTGTGCTTCAAATGAGCACCAGCTAGAAGCTAGCTGCTATTATGCAATACGGCGAAGAGCGCAACATGCACCCCGGGGGGCTATGAGCTTCAACGAGATGCGCATTTGGTTATCGGTTTGAATGTAAAAGCAAGAATCCCGATTGGGGCGTGTATGGAGTCAAATTAGGAAAGTTCTTTTCAGGTCAATTTTTAAATGTTTAGCACATTTTAGCTTTAAATGTCAGCTTTATCTTCAGCTCAACAGATGCCGTGCCTGTCTATTTATTAAAGACCACCAGAACAGGGAATACATATATATATATATATATATATATATATATATATATATATATATATATATATTACATTATTTTTTTTCAATTTGGAATTCATTATACTTATTGGTCCCTCAAGGAGAAATTCAGCACAGACAGCAATAATGAAATGACAATGAAAACCATAAAACAAATGAACAGCAGACTGAATGACATCCTACAAATAATCTGGCAAATGATAGTTTTGCTCATTAGGTTGAATTTGTGCGTGCGACTTCTACTCTTTTAACACGTTTTAATTGAAGCACGACAACTGTAATATTGATTGTCCTCATAAGAGAGATTGCAATAGTTTAAAAAATATGAATAAACACTAAAAGCACTGGCATTTAACTGTAATAGAAAAACAACAGTGAGGTTTCAATTGGTTGTGACCTTTCAAGCAGAAAATGATAGAAGAGGACAAGAGCAGCAAAAATGTAAATTAGACAAGTCCAGTGTGTGTGCGCATGTGTGTGTTTGAGAAAGAGAAAGCAAAAGATAGGTCAAGATTATGACCTTCTACCCTTGTCTCCATTTCCCCAGATGGGACTGTCTTTGTTGTCTCACTGGCCTGTCATGTCTGAAATCACCACCCTACACGCACACACGCACACCCAGCATCATCCATCTGCCTTCAAGGCTTTATCAAGCTGCCGTGTCCCCACAACCATATTGGCCCAAAACAATCAAGATAACTCATGATTGAATCTGTAAAAGGCATTCAAACAGCAGCCTTGACCGATTTCCAACCCTCCCCAAATATTAAGGGCACCTTCACGGTTTCATCTTTGTTTGCATATTTATTTGGGGAACTTAATTATTAATGCGGGTCTAATCCCAGTAGACTGGTGTTGGTTTGAAAAACATTTCTTCTTCCATTCATAATTTATCAAGGAAAAATGTGTTTCAATGATTTTCCAAAAACGTCTAACTCTTTACTTGGAATTTTTCCCGTTGAATTTGGATGTGGGAATGTCATTCTGGCCATCTGATATTCTATAATTCAGAATAAAATTCTTTGAGAGACCTACTTTGATCTGAGCCTGTCTATGGCGATTCCCATTATGCCTTAGCATTAAGCTAGCCATCTTAAAGCCAAACTGCTGTGTTTTTTTGTTTTTTTTAAATAAACTCGGTGTAATTGCCTTTGTTTTATGCTTATTTTTTACATTAAACCTCAAATGGTTGTGCCGTTAAACAGCCTCTTTTATAGGCATGAAAACTTTTTGAAAAGGGACATGAAGTAGTGGGCGGTTCAATGTAATTGTTGAAGTTCTGACTGCATTTGAAAGCATCATTAGACTGTGTTGTGCTGCATTCAGTGTGTCTAAAAAGCGCTTAATAGAATGTCCAATCTAAGGTATCCTAAACCGTAGCCATTTTACACTAGGTTAAAGAATCATTGAACAAAAATGCTTTGTTATTGTTATATAATTCATTGGTTGTTCCATACCTGATCTATTGCATTAAAGTGTGCACAGCCAAAACCTACACTGACTGAACCTATCTTTCTTTACAGACACGTGGTATTCATGCATTTTCGGTTGTGGATACAGAGACCACACTAACCCAATATATATACTATACAACTAAAACTTTAAAATTTAATACATTGGTGGATTTTAAAATAATGTATGAAGCCCATCATGCAATTTACTAATTTACATGCAAATTAAAAAAAAAAAAAAAAAAAAAAAAAAAAAAAAAAGGGTGGGTTGGTTGGGGGACTACAAATGAAGAGGAACAGTTTTTTTCTTTGTTTCCCAAAACTAAATACAGAACAAAACCAGAAGAATTATATATTTTAAACTCAACACGTCACTTCATGGACAATTGAAAATTGAACCTGCCTGGTTTCTCGCAGTGCCTCGTTGGTGTCCAGCGAGGAGCTCCTGGTCAGCTGCGGCTTCCTTCTGTGTAAAGGTGTGGTGTCCCGCATGGATCTGGTGTCAGTCCGCCTCTTTTCTGGCACTCGCCTCTTCTCCTTCCTGTCGCTGGCGTGGGGCTTCGTGGCCGACGTGGACGTCGAGAGCGAGAAGTATCGCCACGTGGGGGCGGCCCGCTTCACCGTGGGCACGCTGGTGAGGTTGGCGTCTCTCCGCGTCTACAAGGGCAAGCTGGCCTACCTGCCCGTGGCGGGGGAACGCGGCCAGGTGGGATCCCGACATACGAACAATCACAACGCCTCCTCGCGCTTCTCCACAGACTCTCCCGTGCTGAACTCCTTCCACAACTCCTGTCACTCCAACAACTCCCTCAAGGCGAGAAGATTTGAGCGTTCGCGGCGCCCCAGCAAAAATGCGACTGGCCTGTCCGACTCTGTGCTCCCCCGGCCGGACGAGCCCCTCCCCGGGAGCTGGGTGGTGGTCCCCGAAGAAGACTTTGTCCTGGTGCTGGCCATGTACCAGTCCCATCTGGCCGAGGACCTGCTGGCCGCGCCGGAGGCCACTTTGGACGACGGCGTCATTCATCTGTTCTACGTGAAAGCGGGAATATCCCGCCCCGCGCTGCTCAGGCTCTTCCTCGCCATGGAGAAGGGCGCGCACGTGGCCTCCAGCTGTGCTCACCTGGTGCACACCAAAGTGCGGGCGCTCAGGATGGAGCCGTATTCTCCCAAAGGGATTATAACCGTGGATGGGGAGGTGGTGGAATACGGGCCGGTGCAAGCAGAAGTGCACCGGGGCCTCGCTAGACTCATCAGTTCATGAGCTGCTGGAACAAGATGACACACACGCACACAACAAACATTTCACATCCAAAGACATAAAACTTGAAGCTGCTGCTTGTCTGCGTCCCACCACTACATTTGCCCCGGGCTTCTTAGGAATGTGCATGAAGAGCTCATGCTAAAAATAACAGCAACATGTTGTCACATTTAGCTTCAAACAGTGTGTTTAAAATTGGTGAGAATTATTAAGACTCGTTTTTTTTCTGCATATTTATAACAATATTTTTCACATTCAATGGGTAAATAAAAATATCCCAGCACGGCACTATAAAAATAATGTTGTTCCGACGTAATGGGCCAGGCTGGGGAAAAAATTTGAAAAATTGATATCGAATTGATTTTAATTTTCGAGCCTGATATTAATTTACAAAACCATGAATCCAATCTCTTTTCCCATTAATTCATAAGAAAATAGAATTTTAAAGGCCAAAGATTTTGTATCTTACTGTTTTCTTGAAATGTACTCTTCTACTGAGATTTAATTGAATTAGAATTGTGAAAATATTTTCATCTGATCCTTGCTGATGTCAATATTTATTTAACACTTAAGTGATCGTAACCCATGTTACTTTCATTAGAACAAAATAATTTAACCAATTACTGCCTCCACAAAATTTATTTGGAATTTAATGTTTGTGGAGTTTTTATCATGTTCTTCCGTCATTGATATTTGACAAGAATTGATGTACCATAATTAATCAAGTGAATGTTAGCAGTCACACCAGTTTTTGTTTTGTTTTTTTTAAACACATGCTAAATGAAGCTAAATGCAGCAAAATGTTATGTTCAGCATGAGCCGCCCAATAAAATTTGTGTGCTTGGGCAAGAAATTTCACGGGTTCTGTACCCAATAAAGACGAGGTGTCATGTTCTCACCGTGCTTACGTGGGTTTGCTTGCGACCAGTCCAGGGAGTCAGCTGAGATTGTCTTCAGCTCATTTGCGAGCCTCATGAATACGAACACTACAAAAGATGAATGGATGGATAGTAAACTAAGGCTCGATTTACAATACACCTCCGAGTGGCCAATTCCTATTTCTACTACTAACCTGCATGTTTGGGACAGTGGGTGGAAGCTGAAGAAAATCCACGTAAGCACAGTTAAAACATGCAAACAAGAAGGCCAACCACTTTCGAACCCTGCAGCCTATAGATCATTTCCATTGTACGTAACTACGTACTAGTATTACAAAATGGCTGTGCTGCCACCCACATCAAGGAAACGCTAACGCATGAACATGAAAGCACAGTCGGAAGTCATTTTCTTACCTTTCCTTATATCATTAGGAACACTGGTAAATTTCACATCATTGTCTATGTGAAGTCAATCCATCAGCATATTAAAAACTCATTCACTGTCAACCATTTTGAGCATTTTGGCATTTTCAAGAATCAAAAGACGTGTTCAATTATTATATTCACAGAAAATCTAATCAGCTGTAGAATAAACAAGTTGCAGAAAAGGCAGCGGTTTCTCCCAGTGGCCTCACAAACTGTGCTGATCTCAACAATGTCATCTACTGGTGGTTGTGCATCAGTAAAGTTGTTCCCATCCCGTTAAAAAATGTCATTGACAAGCATACTCATTAATGGCAGTGAATGAGTTAAGTGGCATTTTTAGTCCAACTTCCAGCATGTTGCTGTCACCTTCCACAATGTTTCAATCTGGTTGAGCAGGGTTATTCTTTTTCTATTTCTCAATTGAGATGCACATATCATTTACATGCTTGTTGGAATGTTTTAGAACGTTTGTCACTACTACTAGTACTACCCCAGAAACAAAGACTAATAATAAGAGAATGGCAGCACCAAAACAACCTAGAAACACACATGAACAATCCTCACCAAGGTGTCCTTAATACTGCGCTAATGATTGTAAAACAGACTGTTAATTGCGGCTTTTGCCTGTTAATTTTATCCCAAAGTTCTCACTCAGACACACTTGGGTTGCAATTCCTTTCCAAATGTGCCATCAACTTGATGAGACTGACGGCAGTTATGCAGCACAGTGGAGAGAAGGATTGCAGGTGGGTACGATTGGGCGTTTGTATTGTACTGACTTAACTAACTGCTGCATGAAGATAGCAGTGGTGTTGTACTCCTCGGAGGCATACTAATTCATTGTTGTTACAGCAAGAGACGCTTTGGGAGTATTAGCATCAACATGCCTGCCTTAAAAAAAAAAAGAAAAAAAGACGAGATATCATGGTCATACTCCCAGTTAGACCTACATCACATGCACTGAAAGGCCTATTTGTTCCCATTACGTCAAAGTGTCATGACTATTGGCTACTAGAATTTACTCGTGGTAGTTTTTGTGTTTGCTACCACAGGTACGTCAATGTAAAAGTACCAAATACGGCTACATTTGCATCTATCGTCTAGTGCAGAATTTTCACATACATTCCTAGAAGCTTCCACAAGGACTCTTTAAACTGAAGCTGAAGGAAACTAGAAAGTCTACACGAACCGGTCGTCTCGCCAAATTTAGTAAATGTTAAACCAGTACAATATTTAGGGCGGCAAACTCACCAGTTTTTGCTTTACTAAACAGCTGAGTGGTAGGTTAGGGCATTTTTGCCCGCCGTGTGCCACTGACGACTACTTCTCTGTATTTTCCAGAAGTGTGGATGCCCTGTGGCACCATGCTGCCTCACAGGTCAGTCTTGGTATGACAGACTGATTAGTTATGTTAAGTAGGCCTATGGCACACAGTAATCAGTGAAAAATGTATTATACAAGTACATGCAAAGATTTTTTTTTTCTTCCCTCCCCTCGTCAAGTGTGGAGTCTCTTACGTTTGTTAAAAAAAAAAACTGAAATGTTAAAAATTGTGTAACATTGGCAAGATTTAACCATAATTTTGTCAGACAACCTAAAAACTTAGGCTTGTGGGGCAATTACAGTGTTTTTGTGTATCACCACAAAAATGCCTGCATGTTTATTATTAAACTACTAAAATTAGATTCTTCCAACGAAGTACTGTCGTCAAATAAATGTATGGGGTTTACACAAACACACGTTAGACACTAACATAATAGACACACACGCGAAATCCTTTAGTTTAACGGATACATTAGGCGTCCCTTGATTGTTCTGCCTCCTGGTGGTTGGAATAGGAAAGTGCTTCCAATGAGTGATGATTGAATCCTGATGCACCTCAAATGACCATTTGGGAATGGAAAACGAAACTCACGAGTCACAGATACAAACGCGCGCAAAGCGATGTTGCTGCAGGTTAGTGTGATTGATGTGTAACACTTCCGTTTTGTTTTTTTCCTTTTGCTGTTTCTGAGCTCAGTTATTTTGTTGAGGGATGATTCCCTTTATTATTCTAGAGAGATCTATTTTTCCATGAGGCAAATGTCTGTAGTTTGTAATTTGATGTTTTATGCTATGATTGACAAATAAAAGGCCACTTGAGAAAATCTCTTTAATTAGCCTACTTTTTCTAGTTCTTTGAGGCCACTCATTTTTTTGGGGGGTAGGGTGGATACTGTATACAGTACTTTTTTTTTTTTTCCCCCCCAACAGCACTCTTCCTTAGGGTCTCATGTGAACTGGAGTACAGTATTCGACAAAAGGCTGAAACACGACTGCAATCTCATGTTTTGGGACATTGTGCATTGCTTTCAATCAAGTGCTGCAAAAAAGTGGGACAATCAAGAAGATAAAACAAATAAAATGAATTCTGTTACACGGCATTTACATTTCTGATCCTAATAGTTGACTGATTCTAGAGTTTAAGAATGAATCATGTGGCATTGCAGTACTGTACTTAGTTTCTACATTAGAAGGGAAATTACAAAACTATGTCATCTACTTAGCCCAGGAGTCTGAATGTGCCAGTTGCACAGTGTGGGGATCCAAATAAACAAAAAGACACATCACTACAGTAATGCTTGCAAAGTTTAATACGTTAATATACATCTGTCTCAACACAACAAATGCAATTTGAAAAAAACTGAAATCATTTTTGTACATATGCCCCAAGCATCCGTACATCTTCAAGTGAGTTTATATATCCATGACATCCACAGAGAGGGAATCAGGCTACAAATCATAACTTTAATTCTTCATGTATATATATTTATAACTAAAACAGGCCACTGTGGAGATGACATGATACAGTCAAGTGTTGCCTGGCAGAAAGGCTTAATTTAAAGCAAAATGGTACATGCTTTGGCTTGTGTGGGAGGAGCAATAACATGTCGGATATTGTTCAAAAGCCACGTGCTTGATCAGATCTTTGACAGCTTCATAAGCAATGGCATCAACTTCAGGCAGGAAGGTTTGCACTTCATGTAAGAAGATGTCTGACATTTACAGACAGCAGCATGAAGAGGAGGAGGAGGGTAAAGCAAATACAGGCTTGGCGCTACAGTGAAGATAACTTAATTTCTTTGTAGCATTACAGGCAGCAAAATAATGACGTCGGAAGGTCAAGGAAGCCTGATTGCCTCATCCGGTGCGGAATTCTCATGTGTGCACGCACGACAATTCATCATAACTCATAAAATAACTCTTAAGACTCATCCAGGTAGTTCAACAGCACACAGAAAGCCCACGTTACAAGCATAGCATCGGTTTGATGGGATTCACTCATTTGTACAAAAATAATAAAAAGATGTAAACAAAGACTGCTTTGCTCTCCCTAGGAAGCACAAGAATAATTTTCTTTCACAGTAAAATACAGCATCACCTGTCAACGGGCAGAATAAAAACCCAGAGAGGCGAGTTGGTGGAAAATTGCTGTACTAACTTGTTATTATTATTATTATTTTTTTAAAGCAGTCACACATGGCCAGGGAAGAGCAATCGTGCCGGATAAGCAGATGTGTAGTTTGCTGCCATTCATGCATGTGAGGAGGGCGCAATGGAGAGGTTAACACTGCAACAAAGCACAGTGCTAACCAAACAAGCAGCTCTGTACAGGATTCCCCTCCAAGTAAGGCAACATTTCAACGAGATGATGGAATGGATGTGGTCATAGTGTGTGCGTGTTATGACTCAAAAACAAGTTCCATTTTGGTAATACAGTGGTACCTTGGCTTAGGAGTTCAATTTGTTCCGTGACTCGGCTCTTATTTGCTCAATTTATTATTTATAATTGTGAGATGCTGAATGCTGGGCAGATGTAAGGTGAAACAATTCATAAGTCAAGGTACGACTAATAAATAAAACAGATAGCGTTATGAGTGAAGTAACAAGCTGTTGGCAGTTCGATGACATTGGTGTGTTGGCATAATTTGGCAGAAAGCATACAAGAAGTGGTTTCGATTGGGTGGATGTTCCCATATGCCTGCTTGACGCATTTGGATGGAGTTATCAGTGCAGGGTGGTCCCACTGATGGCATCAGCGGTGCTACAAAGTGGCAGCAGATCGGGCCTTTCAACAGGAACCCGGTGGTCTTTCGTAACACGTTGCGAGGTTTTCAAGCTAAACTGAAACGCGAAGTGGTCATCAGGTTCTTGGCACTGTCCTTTCCATTGTTTTCAATCTCCACCACTGACAGAAGGGGCTTGGGGGAATGTTTACCTGCTTCAAGTGCAGATAAGGGTTTCTGTGACGCATAGCAGCTGAGGTCCTTTGTCGGTTATCTTTATGTGTCACTGGAGGGAGAACAAAAAGACGAGATCAGGTGGCACCAGTAAAAAGGCCGGCCAGGCCCACAGAGGAAAGGACAAAAAACATCACTTGGATTAAATTGAAGAAAAGGAGATACAGTGGACACCCGCAGACTTGCCGATTAAAAAAAATATATATAGTTATTTTTATTCCCTCCTCGCCATTTTTTCAGGTAAAACGCATGTTGAGTTTTAAATCAGGTTTTTATTTTTTTAAGATTTCAATCAATCCCAAATATTCATAGCAATATCCCAACAGGAATTTAAATAAAATGTAATTTTGAAATTTTTGAATAATAATAATAATAATAATAATAATAATAATAATATTGATGATGATAATGATAATAATAATAATAATAATAATAATAATAATAATAATAAGTATTATTATTATTAAATCCATTATTTTGGTCCCTGGAAATGTTGTTTGACTTTCAAATTATGCACAGAGTAATTCTGACCACTCAGATGTGGCCGTTTAATGTTAGCCCAGCAACACTGACGTTTTGTTCACACCACGAGGGATTACGTTTCAGGCTCTTGTTGGTTCATATGTGTAATGTCACTTATTCACCCGTACATCCACATTTGACAGGGATAGACCGATTATATTATTAGAGGAGATTGCAAATACTTTTACACAGCACTCAACACTGGCAACTGTCAAGAGAACTTTGTTTTTGGTGCTTACAAACTGAATATCCTAAACATATAAGGAGTAAAAATTCATAATCATCAGATTAAAAATTACAGACATAGTTTTAGGTGCATGTCTTGCACACTAAAATAGTTGAGATTGTGATGAAAAACAACTAACTTTTAATTCTTACTCCTTATATGTTTAGATATAGGTGAGCACCAAACCAATCAATGTATTTTCAGAAGAGGGTTTACCGTACAATAAATGTATGTAACACTGTTACTGTGATGACAAATATTTTTCGCTTTCCTATTATTTTCTCACATGCGTCCCCTCCACGGTTAACTCATTCACTGCCTTTGACAAGTATACTTGTCAATTGTATTTTTTAGAGCGGTGCTAAATGGGGGCGAATCTGAGCATGCTCCACTGTAAATATCAAACTTGGAAACAACTTTACTGATGCCCAACCACCGGTAGATGACATCATTGCCCCATTTTATAGGAAATAAACACAGTTTCAGAGTCCATGGGAGAAATGGCTGTATTTTGGCAAACCTACATTTTTCTGCTGTCAATTATAAAAGAACGGGACGGGACAAAAAGTAGGGAGTCTATTCTGTTATTTGGTAGATTCGGTTTATATATAATTATTGAATGTAATATCACGTGAGTATTGGAAATGTAAAAATTTTCTATAATGACTGGCAGTGAATGAGTTAAAAAGCTCCTCAACAGCTTGATGGACAGAAAGGAGACGAGCAGACAGTGTAGAGGTGTGAGGAGGCACTTACTTGTCCTTCACTCGCTCAGGGACGTCGGCGGCCACCAGCGCGGCTCGATACTGAAGCAGCACGCAGCGGACGCTCTTGACGAAACCTTTCGAGAGCGGGAAGAGAGGGAAGCCGATGTCCGGGTAGCCACCGCCCTCGGGGAGGAAGCTCCGATAGCTCTTTCTCCGTTTCTTGGGTCGCACCACCGGCTGGCCGAACGCGCCGTCACCAGCGGCGGAAACCGCTTCCGACGTGGCCAAAGCGACGTCTTTGCTGTCGTGCTCCGCGATCTCACCAGTCTCCCGCTGAGACGCAGACGTAGTGGACGGACTGAGTCCCGAATCCTCTGGCTCCTCCTCTATAATACTGCCTCCCGCCTTCCTGGGGGTGCTGTGCGCCACAGCCGTGGGCGCCTGCTCCTCCGGAGCGTCCGCGCAAGAAGCCTTGGCGTGATGCGCTCTGGAGGAGGCGTGCGACGCGTGGTCCCTTTCGGCGGCATCATGCAGTTCTAGCCACACTTCCAGGCGGTGGACCAGACGCCAGCCGTTGCAGACAAAGTGCTCCCGGATCTCCTGCTTGAACACATCCACGGGATTCTGGAGCAGCTGTGTCATGGACTGGACCATTTTGATCAGGGCCATTTCATTGTAGCAGCGGCTGTTCTCGTAACCTTCCTGGAGGCCACGGTCGCTGTCAAAGCCCGCCTCGTTGTAGTAAGGCTCGTTGACCAGGATCAGACCTGCCGGTTGACACGTCGTATATGATCATATAAGACTACGGCACTCATATGTAGTTGTACTTTGATTTACCTTATGCCTTGTTTAACTTATTTGCTCCAAAAAACTTATACAGTATTCCCTCGTTTATTGCGGGTTCATCTTTCGTAGCCTTGCTGTTTTGCGGATTTTTTACAGCGTGCTTATTGGTTTGTTTATTTATTTTTTGCACAGTCGTATCTCTCGAACCCTACGGCCGACCGAGGAGATAGGGGCATCTGCGGATTCCTCTTGATGAGACCTTTCCAACGGTGTCTGTCACGTCATTGCATTAGAAAGGAAATATATACAGTTGCTGTATAATAAGTAAATTAAAAAAAAACATACTTGGGAAAAAAACAAATGATGAATGAAAAAGCATTCATAATAAACCAAAAATCACACCGAAACAAAAAAAAAAAAAAAAAAACAATGAAAAAACTATGAACTGTGCTGTATAAGTACATTTAAATAAATACAATAATTAAAAAAATAAACAGTTTAATGGAAAAAAATAAAAAAAGAACATGGCAAATGAAAAAGCATTTATAATAAAGCAGAAATCAGACAAAAATGAAAAAACTAAAATATATATTTTTATTTTATATATTTATTTATTTTTAACACGGGTAGTTTTTGGAACCTAACACCCTCGATGAACGAGGGAACACTGTAAATACGTTCTATTTTAACCCTTGTGCCTTGGAATCAGTGACACCCTCTAAGAGTACATTTTAGCCAAATAAGTAATTCTACTTTGAGGTGTGATAACTAAGTCAATTTTTAACATTTTTTTTTATTTCAACCACTCAAAATGTTCATTGGCATCAGAACTATCCATACATATGAAGTTGTTTTTTTTTTTTTATGTATTCCCCCCTCTTAGGACAATACAAGCCCAAAGAATGGACTATGAAGAAAACGAACTGTGCTGTATACATGTATAAAAAATAAATAAAAAATTAATACTTCATATGACATAATTAGAGCTTCGAATAAGGCAATAAGTTATAACAACAATTTTTTCAATGCATGCCAAATTTTTTGACAATGGCAATTTAACTCAGAACACCCTCTAAGAGTACATTTTAGCCAAATAAGTAATTCTACTTTGAGGTGTGATAACTAAGTCAATTTTTAACATTTTTTTTTATTTCAACCACTCAAAATGTTCATTGGCATCAGAACTATCCATACATATGAAGTTTTTTTTTTTTTTTATGTATTCCCCCCTCTTAGGACAATACAAGCCCAAAGAATGGACTATGAAGAAAACGAACTGTGCTGTATACATGTATAAAAAATAAATAAAAAATTAATACTTCATATGACATAATTAGAGCTTCGAATAAGGCAATAAGTTATAACAACAATTTTTTCAATGCATGCCAATTTTTTTGACAATGGCAATTTAACTCAGAACACCCTCGAAGAGTACATTTTAGCCAAATAAGTAATTCTACTTTGAGGTGTGATAACTAAGTCAATTTTTAACATTTTTTTTATTTCAACCACTCAAAATGTTCATTGGCATCAGAACTATCCATACATATGAAGTTTTTTTTTTTTTTTTATGTATTCCCCCCTCTTAGGACAATACAAGCCCAAAGAATGGACTATGAAGAAAACGAACTGTGCTGTATACATGTATAAAAAATAAATAAAAAATTAATACTTCATATGACATAATTAGAGCTTCGAATAAGGCAATAAGTTATAACAACAATTTTTTCAATGCATGCCAAATTTTTTGACAATGGCAATTTAACTCAGAACACCCTCGAAGAGTACATTTTAGCCAAATAAGTAATTCTACTTTGAGGTGTGATAACTAAGTCATTTTTTAACATTTTTTTTTCTTTCAACCACCCAAAATGTTCATTGGCATCAAAACTATGCATAAATATAGTATATTTATTTATTATTATTATTTCCCCCCACCATAGGACAACAGAAGCCAAATAATAGATTATGAAGAAAATTAACTGTGTTGTATATATGTATAATAAAGAAATAAATTTGAATCTTTCATATGACATAGTTAGAGCATCAGGCAACACGGTAGCTTTGATAGAAAACTTTGGGGAAAAAAGTACTTTTTGTGGGGCTCCGGAGCGGCACCGGGACCCTCCGTGACTTTAGCCGCAAATTGTGTTTGATTTTCGGGTACAGGAAGGCCCGATTTACACCCCCATATCCGGCGTCGCACTTCAACGAGCCACGTATCTCTTGTGCTCACGGTTCCAGATATGTGTCAGATATGTGTCATTTTCCCCGTAGGACGTACGGTTCCGGACAAATAACGGAAAGAAAAAGCTCCATTACACCGATCCGTCCGTTTACTTTACCCGGAAATCGTGCGTGTTTTTCGGATAAATTTACACCGCCTGTATCCAATTGTATCCGGCGAACGGAAGTCAACACAGCGACGAGCTACATACCGTTGGGAAGCTACACGGCCCCCGCGGCATTCCAGGACGTGCTCATATGTTCGTTTATGTTTATTTTGTAGAAGTACTTACTTGCCAACTTGCATTTGCAGCTTTTTGTGTCTCCGATCGCCGTTCTTTTCCTTAGATCCAGGAAGCTCATGTCTCGTGCACGTTAGCCTCTTAGCACGTTAGCACGTTGTTGTGAATACAAACTAGCCGAATAAAAATCGAAGCTTAGCACTTTCACACGTAGAAATGCAACGGCCAGATAAGATAACCGACGAGGAATTCATCTCGACAACCGTTACATGTTACACTTCATAAGTTGCAAAAAAAAAACGTTTTTTTTGTTTTGTCTTATCCCTTCTGCTTATTGTTTTCACCGATCCATGCTCCTTGCCATGTTTTGAAGAATGCACGAAGGGAAATACGTCACCTCCACGTTGCACGCACGTTTGGCCACAATGGCACGCCTGCCCCCTGCAGCCTTGGCAGAGCAAATGTCAATGCTCGGCTGTTCAAAATGGATGATCGAACTGTGCATGCGTGTGGAATATGCACGCTATTAATTCTGAAGTTCTGAAGTGAAGAAAGAGAAAAAAAAAATTAAATAACAGCCTTCACACACTGAGGAAAACCGCTGTATTGCAACGACGCCCACCTCTAACAGTGGCTCATTTTGGGGACATAACAACGGCAAAGAGCATTGCCATTCGACCCCTCCCACTAGGGAACGTGCTTCCCACGTCCATGCAGACAAACAAACAGCATATCCCAACACGAAACATAAGTCAATAGCTCGCAATACCTTTTTCTGCACAAAAATATAAGTGGCGCGCGTGTACGCGCATCCACGAACACGCACGCGCGCCCACTAACGTGCACGCGCATCCACTAACATCCTGTCGAATGCACAATCAGTAAAAAGCACGAAGAAATAAGTCTGTGTGGAATATGGCGTGCTGGAATCAGTGCGGCGTTTGCAAGGAAAATCATTAATTGGCCTCTACCGCCACCTGGTGGATTTGGGGTGCGAAATCTTTCTCATGGCCATGGCACCGTCGAGGAATGTCCATAGAAGGATTTCATGCAGAAATCACGGAAATTGCAATAAAATACATGCAGTGTCCAATCGGTCCAAAAATGTCACTTATAATGTACATTAATGTTACGCGGTTGGCTAACGCCAATTCCAGGGATATTATAATAGATATCTCCCTCATGCAATGGCTGAGAAATGTTGGCACACTCGCATTTTGACGGTCCCCCAGTTTTCCAAAGCCGTGGCTCATTTTTTTTTGTTTTTTTGTTTTTTTTTGTTTTCCCCCTGCACAATCAACTCCTAATTTACATATTTGGCTAAGCAAATGGCACAAGGGTTAAAGGTTTTAAGTGTCTCAAAGACGTATTTGAGAGAGTAGAGTATAAGAGCTCAACAAGGGCCACGTTGAAAACAGGCTGATTTCCACACAATTCTAAACAGATTTATGAATAATGATGAAACTTAGCTAAATTCTAATGCTGCAAAACCGAAACAGATTGAAATTTACTGTTTTTCCTGATTAAATAAGAGACTCTAATCTTTCTTTTCGTAGATTCCATGTTTTTATAGCAATTTATTCTGTAGGCCTTGCAAAATCCAGTAAAACAGCCAGGAGATTTGGGGGTTGCTTCAGTTTAAATGGCTGTGATTGAATGAGTTAATTGACTCAAAATTAATCAAATTCAAATCAGCATTGCAATATAGTAGAATGTTTTCAAATTGCGAAGGCTGCAATATGGGAGAAGACGGACGAATGGATGAATGTGCTAACCTTGTATGGAGATGAGGACTTGCAGCAAGCTGGACTTGCTGGTCCATCTCTCAGTGCCCTGTTAATAAAAAGCAAGGAAATAATGAGCATGTCACTGAATATTTTAACCAGATTCCCCCAAAGTTCTTAAAAACATTTAACTGGCTAACGCTTACCCTGCCGATCCAAGTGCCCAGCAGACTGACGCAGACCTTGCCGTTGTTGTAGAGGTTGGGATTGAGGCGGCCGCTGCACTGAGACAGGTAACGAAAAAGGGGCGGCAGCGCCGGATAAATGTTAGGCAGCTGGATGTCGAACAGGAACAAGCCGTCCTCGTAAGGCGTACGGTTTGGCCCCTTGATCAGAGCAGAGAACAGGTCCTGTGTGGGAGGAAGCCATGACAACGCAAAATTAAGAAATAATTGGAATTAGTTCATGTTTGTGCACAGGCACCCCCCTTTTCCATGCAAACTACTTCAGCACAACATCATACCACAATGCAATACAATTGCCTTGCCAAAATGTTAATGAAGGTTTTGGGCAATATTGCACCCATGATTTTGAAAAAGTGAAACATAAAACTAATAGGACAGACTACTGAAAAACAATGTTAGTTAACAATTCTGCCTTGATGGAGTTATGCGAAAAATTCAAGCTAGAATTCCCAATTTTAAAATTGCTAAAACATATTTAATGCTGCCTAAAAATGTAAACAGTTCTGTATGTGGATAACATCAATGTCAGTGAATCAGGACAGTCTTGCTGGTCAATCAGTTTGATTGACAACTAACACATGGGGTTTTTATGTCAGTGTATCAGCAAACAGTAATCATGCAAAAAAGGAAATTTTGGATGAGATTGTATATAAGAAATGTTTTCAAGATGAACAGTGAGACATTGTTTGAAGGTCAATGGTTTTCCAGTTTGTAATCCAGCTACCAACTTCAGCAGCACAAAATTCAGCTACAACGGTCCAACAGTTGATTTAAAAAAATAAATAAAAAAAAATAAACGATATTAATCTAAAATGGCAGATATGTCGGTAAAATTTCAGGATTGCGAACCCACCATGCGATCTTCAAAGGTTTTGACCATGATGCCATCTGGCAATGATGTCGCCAGCAGAGCCATTTCCTTCCTTACGGTGCTGAAGAACTTCTTAGCTTCGGCTGGCTGAAATTCCATTTTGTGAAAGGAATGCGTTTCTGCAAGACGGAGGGGGGTATGAGACAGACAACTTAAACAGCCGCCAAAGAGATTGAACTCATGTATAATTGATTCCCTTTTGTAATCACACCAGTTTAAGTCTTATATGCTGGCCAAACCCAGCCAGGGTTGATCATTTAGAAGAATCTGAAGCACTGTATGGTAAGGTTAGCATTCTTTATTTGCTTTTCTTGACTGACTCATGATTAAAAACCAGAAGAATTTGAGCATGTATCAAAGTCAAGGCTAGCCAAAGAAACTTTAAGTGGCATTTAAAAAGCTTCTCTCTGGCTCTTCAGACGGCACCAAAGCACTAAAATTTGCATTTTTCAGAATAATAATTCACACTGTACAAATTGTTACCGTTGCACTCGTCTGCATCATTTTATTGCTTAAAAAAAAAGACAAACCGGGTTGTACTTCTTAAATAAAATAAAAAAAAGACTCAAGCTGTTGTTTCCAGTTAAATTTGATTAAATCTGTACCTGTTTTTTTTTGTTTGTTTGTTTATTTAAAAGATTTGTTTTGCCCGCGACCCTTGTGAGGATTAAGCGGTCAAGAAAATGGATGGATGGAAGTTTTGTTTTGTTTTTTTATGCATTTTGTTCATTTTCTGAGCTGATGTGAACCAAACCATGACCTTACAACCACGCATTTATAACAGGGTGAGGACAAACCTAACTACACAGGTTTGACTTTGGAAAGAAAAAAAAAAAGAAAAAAGAAGAAGAAGAAGAAGAAAATGTGCACCTGGCGCCCAATCCAGCACAGAGAACACTTCACCCTTGGCACTAGTAAAGGTGACGCCAGGTTTGCCGCCACTCTGTTGGCACAGTACAGGTGTGTCACTCAGAAAGTCACTGGGCCACTCCTGTCCAGCCACCGGGGTCTGTGGCTCCTGATGGGGTTTCTCCTCTGCAGGTCTCTCGGTCTGAGCAACCAGTGGGAAGGACAAATCAAAAATGAAAGAGGAATAGAAATCAACACCGATGGCTGGCTTGAGGATTGTCCAAGCATACCTTTGTTCCCGCACCCCCGCTTGCTTCTACTACAGCCTCCATTTTCTCCTCCTCCACGATGGCCACAATATCCAGAGTCTTTCTTAGGTTCTCCTGCAGCTTCTTGAGGTCATCAAGGAAGCGCTTTTCCTTGTTGGGTTTTTCGGGGGCTGACGGCGGCGCAGGACTTACGTTAGCTGCCGAAGCCGGCGCGACCGAGGTGGGGGATGTCGGCGAGAGGCCGGTCCAAAGCTGCTCCACAGTCATGTTCTTCAGGCTCTCCAAGATCCTCAGGGCTTCCTTCAACTCCCGGAAGCCTCGAGAGGCGCCATCTTTACTCGGCTTCTCGGCTCCGTTGACGGCGCCTGCTGGAGTGCGCCACGGGACACGTTTTTGTTAGAAAAAAATGCAATGAAGTTACAATCTCGAAATAATACGGAAGCGTAGTGCTGTTATACCAGGAAAAAAAAAAAAGCCATGTCACGTTTTAACATATTTTTTATGTATTTACATGGTAAGTTCCACATTTCAACATGATAAATATTATGCTAAAACGTGAAACTTAAGTAAAAAATTATCGTTTTTACATAAGTTTCACATTTTTATATGATATAAGTTTCACATTTTTACATGATATAAGTTTCACGATTTTACATAAGTTTCATGTTTTTACATGATTATTTCACATCTTAACATGATAAACTTATTTCACGTTTTAACGTGTTAAAAGATAAAACTTATGTAAAAACGTGAAAATAGGGTAAAAACATGAAACTTAAGTAAAATGATAATATTCACGTTTTTATATAAGTTTGATGTTTTAGCATAATATTTATCATGTTAAAATGTGAAATGATGTTAAAACATGAAACTTTTGTAAAAACGTGAAAATTATGTTAAAACGTCACTTTTTTTTTTCCTGGTGTGACAGCAATACGCTTCCGTAAAACAAACTGTTCTATTATTTTTTGAAGTTAGAATCTCAAACCCTTACCTCCTCCAGAAGCTGAACTCGCCACTACTAATGCTTCACCTTCTTTTCCAACGACCGCTTTCGTTGGACTGGTTACGCCGACTTTGTCCTCCTCTTGAGGGGGAATGATGAACTCGGACGTGGGGGTTGCCGTCTCCGTGACGTCCATATTGTCGACATGGCTGTCATCCTCTGTGGTGAGGCCGTTATCTGTCTCCCAGCTGTCGCTCTCGTCCTCCCACTCCTCAGTGGACAAGCCGCTACTCGTCTCGTCCGCAGAGTCGTAGTCCGTCTCCTCGATCTCAGACTCCACACAGTAAAGATGCTGCGTGGGATTTCACGAATGTCAGCAACTATAATGGCAACATCTTTTTTTTTTTTTTTCCTTCTCATTTTAGCGATTGGGTTGTAAAGCACCTGTGGGAGGACGATGGTCATGGAGTTGTCCGCCCACACCACCTCCACTTTGCTGCTCACATCCACCCTGGACACTTGGCCGACTGATGTCTGAGGGTACAACAACAACAAAATAAATGCTATGATATGGCTTATTTACGAGATTCTACATCACCTAATTTAAATACACCTTACCTCATTTTCACAGTCATTCTCACCGACGTCCGAGTTCCATATCCTTATGACAATATCAGTGGTGCGGAAGTGGAAATCAGGGTGATCCGCTATGTCGTAGACGCTGACGTCTTCCTCCACACCAATAACCTGGAGGCCACGGGATGGAGAAAAAAAAAAAAAAAAAAAAAGATAAATCATTCTAATAGACTCAACAATGTACAGAAAATGCATGACGAGTAATAGTGTTTGGGTTTTTTTTTTCCAATCTGTGCTCAGGTTTCCTGACTGACCTCTACGTCGTCACTGGTGGCATTGAGTTTGATCCACTTAACGACACATGTCCTGCCCTTGTGGTCACCAGACTGGATAACACCATACACACCTGGGTCCTGGAGGGCTTGAGCTATAGTGAACCACATATGCATTTTAGAGATTTTATTGCCATGGAGAATGCAAACCACTATTTGCAATGATTTACATAAAACACAGATGATATCAAATGGACGAGCGCATGTTGATTAAAATATCGGAAATACATGGTTACTGGCCATGTATCCAAAAGAAAAGAGCTTCAATATGAATTGCAAAACTATTGGACAATGGCTTACGTCGTTTGTCTACCACGAAGTCGCCAGGGCAAAACTCATGGCCGTCTAGATGCTGGATAGGGATGAGGTCATTTGAGCGTATCCCTTTCTCCACACGCCCGTCCTTCCACATTACATCAGCTGTAGTCTTGGTAGATACAACTTCCACAGCCACACTACACAAAAACGCACATTGTGTCAACCCAAAAAAACCAACTAGAATCATACTACAGTAGACAAGCTCTGACAAGCCCATGTTGTATTGTGGATATTGTAATCCGCAGCACTCTGAGTTACATTTTTTTGTATGAAAGTGCTATAATTTGATTTAACACAAATTCAACCTGTATAATCCATAGTGAAAATACAAATCTAACAAAACTGTCAACGAGAAATAACAAAAAGAGGCAGCCCAAACATAATGAAACGACAGTATGCTACATCCCACCTGTCTCCTGGTTTGAACTCGCGGGAGAACTTGGTCCTCTTCTTCTTGTGTTTCCTCTTCAGATTTCGTATAGAGAGTGGGATGCTTTTCTTGCGGTTCGTTCCCAGACCGCCGCTTTGTGACGACGCTGTGGAGCTGGCTGACGATGTCAGAGAACTACAACACAGGTAGAAAAGGCGACTTTTTTTTTCCCTCGCTCCATCCCATAACAGATTTAACATATTTAACAGCTCTGCCACACTAGTCGTAGTCACTAGTGCAAAAACGGGGGAAATAGTTTTCAAAATAATGTATAAATTGCTCAACATCAATGAGCACACCCCAAAACAGTTTCCTTTTAGAATCAGCCAGAGTAAGCCAAAGGCCAGTCAACTCAACAAAGATTATTTCACTGAGAAATGTATTAAAAAGCTTGTTTTTCAAAAGGGGTTGTACTCCCTAATGTGGCACACCGTATGTGCGTATCGAAGTTAAAATCAAGACAAGCTGCCAGACCTGGTGTCGTCCGTGTCTTCTGCTGCCTCATCATCTGCGTCGTGCTCGCCGTGTTCAGCAGGAGCGTTTTGAGGGTCAGGAGGATTCTGATTGTTTGGGCAGTTATTGTCGTGAAGGGAGGCATCGGTCTGTTCGGATTTGTGCTCGCCTGTTAACATATAAAAATAAATTGTTTTACATGACAGAATAAAAAGCACACAGTAATGAACGTAATAAAGAACAATAAAAAATCAAACTTGTAATCAGTTTCATAATGCCAAAAAAACAATTAAATGTAGTGAGAGAACAAGTACCATGCTTAATCCGTTTTTCCAGATTATGTTACAGACTGTGCTGCACTTCAACACCATTTGTCAAACTATTTCCTCAGCTCAGGGCTTCATTTGTGGAGAGTGTCTGTCAGACTGCTCTCACAGGAATTTAACGCTCTCTGACACAGCATCGAGACATTCAATTGAAGTTCCCAAGTACGTGAGAAGAATATGCTTTTTTTTCTGACCATGACAAATGTATAAGGACTTTGTGTGTGCTGAATGACAATGGGAATACACTGTTGCTCGGAATATAGCGTTGTTTGGCACCTTGGGTATCGGCGTTCTCTGTCTTCTTGCCAGAATCCTTCTTGAAAAATCTTTTCAACTGTAACACACAGGCAGGCGTGGACACAAACACACCCTTGAGTGAGTTTCACAGGGATCACATTTGTATGGATTGACAGCTAAAAGCCTGAAAGATAATTATCAGTGATGCCTCATGTAAGCTAGACCTTTCTGACCACAGGATCCTCTTGTAGGACAGGGGTCCTTTCAGGTCCTTCGAATGTGATGCGTGTGGCATCCCCATTAGCAGGGAACACATAGAGACCTCTGTCTCCAAGCTGCCTCTGGGTGTGGTCATAGTAGCCTAGGCGTCTCACCCTAAACCCGGTATGGAGAGCAAAATTACACTCATAGGGCAGTACACAAGAATCGATCTGAGGAAAGAAAAAAATGCATCTAGAGCTACATTATATATAGTTGTTGATCAAGCATGGTGTGTGGCTTCATTTGTATCAGTGAGGAAGCAGACCAACCTGCAAAGATTCTCTTGTGTGATGGTGCAAGGAGGAGGATAAATGCTGTCAGAGCCTTTTGGGGAATAGCTCTTTGTGATCCAGGTCACCTTCAACTCCAAAACCTTGACCTGAGTAAACCACATTAATACCAGTGAGAATGGTAGTCAAAGCAGAAGTAGACAAACAAGGCTTAGAAAGTTACTAATTTCCATAATTAGTGAAGACATAATATTCATGCCATGTTTGTCAGTACAGAGCAATTTCATACCATTTTTATCATTGAAAGCATAGTAGTAAATTAGTGATTTTTTTGCATAATAAATTAGTACCGGGTAACTAGACCATAACTTTGGGGTGCTGTTGTGTTGATGTAAATGTACAAAGGTATATGACAGCAATATAATGAATAAATCCTATTGTCATTTTGGAGGTGGAATGTATTCAATCAGACATTGATATATAAAATATGAGTAAATACGGCAACTTTAGTGTGCAGTACATTCCTTTGTCCACACCACAATTTGGTATCAAGTTATGCCGATTTCCAGAGTAATCAATTGAATAATCAATTGGACAACACTGGTCAACAAATTTTTGCCACTTTTAAAAATCAGGCAAATTTTTCTAGATTTTTTTTTTTTTTTTACAGATTTAGAATCCGACATTGTTTTTTCTCTAGAACATCAGGTTGTCCTAACAATAATATATATGTAATATGGAAATATATTGAGTAATGTTTATGTATGTGGATTTTTTTTTCCCGGAATGTCATGGCAATAAATTACAATGCATCCTTATTGCCCTAGCTTTGTTTGATAGGTCAAACTTAAAAAATGCAAATGCCTCGGAAATCCTGATGTGCTTAAAAGATGACTTTTTTTTTTTTTTTAACTTAATGCAAAAAATACATTTCGGGGCACATAAAGCGATCTCTAATTAAAATTAAAAATTAAAAATGCGTGTGAAAAAAGTAGTGGTTTATAGTCCGAAAACAATGGTTTATATCGTGGAAAAATGGGCTGATATTATTGAAAATTAGTGCCAGTTTCATTTTCCCGAACATAAAATACTTCTAATGAGCTTGTTAGTGAAGAATTGACCCTCTGGACGCTGTAGGTCCTTTAAGTATACAGTCAACCCTGCACAAAATGGTAAAGTTTCAATGTACCTCTTCCACCACTGCCCTGAACTTGCAATTCCTGCAGAGGACAGGTTTGACCCCTGATAGCCACTGGACATTTGAGAAAACTTTAGAAGGACCAATCAGGACCTGGCCAGGATAGAACCCGTACTCCTCATCAAAGAACAGGCCCTGAAAAGCAATGGTAAATGGTTGACCCAGCAGAAAATACAGCACCTCAAATGTTACGATAAATGACCATCAAGTTATTGTCTGAAATGCTCATAAAATAACAAAACAAAAGCAAAATTAGGGTAAAAAAATAAATATATCTGCCATCTGGCTTACATAGGAGAGATAAAGCATGTAATAAGAGCATGATACCATACCGGATCACAAACATGTCGACTGACATCGTACAGCTTGGCACCATCCTCCACACTCATAGAACATCTGCACGAAGGTGAGAAAACATCAGTTGACAAATAATCATAATCACACACAATCACACATAAATAAGCTTACCTGGCTCCATTGGAGAGCTTGAGGATGATATGATTCGTAAAGTCGTACACTTTGCCTAGCCAAAAGTCATAAGCTATGTAGTCACCGTACATAAAAGACTGGGAAGGAAGGGAAACAATTTGAGAATTAAAATGAGAAATAGTGCACATTGATAAAATGCAGTTACAGGAATATGTGTGATTGATTTAACACTGCCAGGAGTAGACTTTGCTTGAGGTCCTGATGGGAGACCCATCCAAAATTAAACCCTTTATTTAATTTATTTTTAAAGTGATGTACTTTTTCAGCAGCTCTAGTTGAACACGAGTTATTTTTATCTGGCTGACGTCACACTAGTATTAGGTAGATGCATGAAACACAATGACTACAATGTTGTGGCAGCTTGACCTTAGTCACATTGACACCCTAAAGTTCACCATCACTCTTATCAGTTGTCCAATTGTTGGAAAAACATGGCAGAGATCAAGTATGAATGAAATTAGTAGTATCATTAAGTTGCGTTGGCTCTTTTTCTGGGATTTGCTCCAAAAATAACTTTGCCTATTTAAATAAATGTAAGTAAAATCAATATGTTTATATGTTATTGGTGCCGACTAACTAAATTAATCTAGAAACTAAAAACCATCACAATCTCAAATCTTATTACTGGTTATGGTTATGCATCACCAAAAACTAGGGAAATATGAATAATTACCCAAATATGCTGTAGCTCTTTGCTGTTGACAGGATACAGCACACAATTTGTGCCCACCAGTTTCACTGCACACTCGATATCCACGTTGGTCACAATGCCACACTGGTTGTCCTGCAATAAACATGGAGTCAACAAATGTCGCATTTTTTGTGGCCCAAAAATAAAAATTAAATTAAAATTAAAAATATTAATGAACCTGGCCGTTACAAAAAAGATGGTAACCTCTGCATAATGATGTTGCACAAACCTTTTTTGAACCTTCCAACTGAATACACGACAAAGACAAGATATTTAATGTTTTTTTAATTTTTTATTTTATTTATTTATTTTGCTAATAGTCACTCAATTTTAATTTGAAGCTTGCAACCTGTTCCAGAAACTCTGGTACAGATTCATGTTTACCCCTATGTTACATCACATTTCCTTTTAACATCAAATCAAAAATTGTTAGGGAACATATACAGTCAGTTGAAGGAAGGAAGGGAAAAAAAAAAAAAGGATCTGAAAATCATTGTATTCCATTATTATTTACGTTTTACGCAACATAATCCCAACTTCAAGTGGGGTTTGTAGCAATGCAGCCCCAGAAGTTGCATTATTCTTTTGCTTATTTGCTACATTTCTGCATATGTAAATAAAGAACTTGTGTATCTTGCCAAAAAGCAAAGTTCTGTCTTGTTAGTTTCAAATTACAGTACTTCATTGGCCATTGCTTTTCTTCAGGAAGATAACAAATAGTTTGTCCCCCCCCCCCCATATGTTCATATCAGTACAGCAGATAAGATGGAGGCAAAAATACAATGATAAGAAGAATTAGGGAGCTGAGGAAGAAAAGTATTGAGTGTTTGTCTTACATTTGAATTATTGCGTCGAACAATGTCTCTGATCATGATGGATCGATCTTCAAGCAACAGCTGTGTAAGGAAAAATGGAAACAAAAAAATTAACTTACTGCATCTTTCAGATATTGTTGTGCTAATACCAAAACACTAAGTGCAAATAGTTAGAAGCTAAAATAATTCAACTCAATTTTACATGTACTTTATAGCACATAGTTTAAAACAACCAACACTGCATAACAGGTGCTGTACATGGAGTAAAAATCAGTTCTGAAGTAAATCAGGTAAAACAAATAACACATAAAAAAAAATGTCATAAGTAGCCAAGTAAATAGGTCAATAAAATTAACATAAGAAGTAGGGGTGTGAATAAAAATGCATTTTGCACCAACTGAAGATGCTTCAGGAAGGACTGGATGAAATGAAGAAAAACACGGCATGATGATGATAGACTGGCATGCTTTGTCATAGTACGCACTAAGATAGTATTGATGCACATTGTTGTTTTCGACAGAAAAAAAAAGTTTGCAAAGGCACAATTCCTATAGGAATCGAAGGTAATGTTTGTCGATGTAACAAGAAACAAGTACATAATCAATCACGCTGACACCCTGATAGCTTCTCGTAGCTGCCACGGGACAGGGCCAAGTGGCGGCAGGTTATTGATTGACACAGAGTTCTTGGAACTACTTCGCCACCAAGACAAAACAATAGAACAACAACACTGGTTCCTAACATCCAGGCTTTTCATCACCTTTCCGTGTAAGGCAAGACAATGTACAGAAATGCAGAAAGGAGGAAGTAGGACATCCAACAACAGAGACATGTAGAGTGTAGGGGTGTGGCGGTTTTGAAATTCAGGATGAGCAGCAAACGTGGCACAGTGATGGAGCACATATTTGAGCATTCCATTAAGTGCGAGATCCAGACGGAAGACAGAATGACAAATCAAAAAGCACCAGCAGAGAGTTTTTTTGGGTCTTTTTTTTCTAAACAAACATAAAAATTTATGTGTGTGCGTGCGTTTTGGAGTGTCGGCTGTCTCCCTAATGGGCAGGGCCGAGACTGCGGATAAGAATGGAAGCAAGAGATCAAATGAGATCCATTATCTCAAGGCAGAACAAGCATCCAGTCAGCAGCATATTATGTCAACATTCCCCATCACTGGCAAGCTGGGAAGCTGATGGGGGGAAGAGGGGTTACTTGAGACGTGGAGACTGACAGGATAAGAAAGGTTTAAGATTAGTGATAGACTGATATGGGTTTTTTTCAAGGCTGATACAGATACCAATTATTAATAGTCAAAGAGACCAAAAACTGTTATTTCAAGCCGATATTCATTCGCAGTAAACAAGAAAATATCGGTGTCAGATTAAAAATATATACATTACTCTCTTTTCTGTTTAAACACAAAGAATGGACAGATTTGTTTAAAAAATTATAACAAAAATTACAGGGAGCTTCAATGGTCATCAGCACGTGTTAAGCTAAACTAAAAATTAAGCAAGTAAATTAGGGATGCACGATAATGCTATTTTCAAGCGATACCGATAAACCAATAATTTAGAAGTGCCGATGTCGATAACCGATAAGTAAGCCGATAATTGTTTTAAAATTAACTTGAATACAAATATACTTTTGAGTCCTACTATAAGTCTACGAAATACACTGAAACATTGTATAAACTTTGCACAATGTTTCAAATTGCATTTAAAGCACCATTAAACTGAATTTTATTGATATGAGCCACAACCACAACAAATGGACCAACAGTGCATGTCTGAAATTATTGCTGGATTTCTTTATTATCTGGTTTATCTGAATGAAATCAAATTGCCGATAATTATCGGCAGATTTCTATATTATCTGGTTTATCTGTTTGAATGTCAAATTGGTCGATAATTGCCGATAATTATCGGCCACCGATATTATCGTGCATCCCTACGTAAAATAAAAGTAAGATCTCTAAAATGAGATCTGCTTAAATAGTAGTCATCCTCAGTAGATACAACAAACAAGTGTCATCCTCCCCTCCTCCAAGCACTCCCAGGGAGTGGCTCGCATCCCACTATAACAATCCCCTCGGCCCTGACATGAGCTCTAAGAGGGGCAGCACCTTCATTAAAAACACAGACAACGCGGTCAACAGCGACCTGCTGTGTCACGCACACCGGGAAGGATTGGACACAACTTCTCACCACGCCCCAACTGCTGCAATGCACCTCTTGCCCTCGATTTGGGTCGCATGAGTCAGGCACAAAGATGGAGATCTAAACCCAAATGGCTTTATTAAGATTTTATGATAGAAAATGGGACGTGGAGGAGAAAGGTAGTGTGCGGCACACTTTCGCGCTCTAAGCAGAGTGTAACTGAATCGCTTTTCAGAGATGCAACATGAATTCACTTCGTATAAATTCTTTTTAAGAGTGGGTTGCACAGAACAACATCAGCTTTGAGTCCATGGCGCTACTAGGGATTCAAACCACGACATATGCTTTGTGAGTGTTTCTATGGCAACATGGACATTAAAGATACGGCTTCTTCTGATGAGTTTAGGTGCCTTTCTCAACTGTGAAGCGGATCGGCATAGAAGATCACAGTACATTATATTAGGGGTGTTAAAAAAAATCGATTCGGCAATATATCGCGATACTAAAGCACGCAATTCTTGAATCGATTCAGTAGGCAGCCGAATCGATTTTTTTAACATCCATTTTTTATGGAAAAATATTCAACAAAACATCTAACTTTCACACCTTAAGCATGGAAGAATGTTATATTAATGGAACATTAAGCCTTAATATTTTATTTCAATGCTGTTCTAACATGGAAAAGGTTACAACCTGTTTGTTAAATACAGTGGCTCAGTTATAAAACTGAAGTTTCAGATCAATAAATAATACATTTTCATACAAATCTTACAGTATACATGTACAAGTTTACTGAATGGTATTTTCTAAATTTGAGTAAAAAAAAATCGCAACAATCGACTTGTAAATTCATATCGGGATTAATCGGTATCGAATCGAATCGTGACCTATGAATCGTGATACGGATCGACTCGTCAGGTACTAGGCAATTCACACCCCTACATTACATCAGACAATAGTACGACTCATAACTTCTGAGTATAACTCTATCCGTAAATGAGGATTTGGGCAATTCAAATCAACCTTTACATAAACGCCTGGTGTGGCCTGCACGGCTAAGTAAATAGTATACCAGTCGTCTTTTAGTGTCTCCGCAGTTACACCCACAATTTAGCATTTTGGTGGTGAAGTCATTCATTTTATTGTTTAAAAGTTAGAAATAGTTTGACATCAGTGCATGCTATGCAAGATGATTTTCGTGAATGATTCCAGCAGACCCCAAATACTAGACCAATAACGGTCTGCTCCCGTTATATATACACATGGGGTCAGCAGAGTAATGGGAACAAGAGAAGGGAATTGGAAGAAGTTTTATTTTGACAAAAAGGCACAGCGCTCCCGCTAATGCCAGTCTGGCAAAATGTCGCACAACTCATATTTCTTGAATTATGTCATACAGATCACGGCAACTATGCTTATTCTGAGTTATACAGAATCTCCTTTTAAAATAAATGATACAGCTACAGCAGCTACACAAAATAACATGTTGAAACAGTGAAACAAAACTATTCCTAATTCATAGAGCTCATGAAACAGAATGTGACAAGGAATTGATCTCCTGGAGTATTTCTTCATCTATAAATTGCGATTAAAGACTCTTGCTGCTCTTAAAATTCTTGTTTTTCTGTGAAAATTCAAATTTTATGACTCTCCTAAGAACGTCTAAATAAAACTAATTACAAGCAAAGCAAAATGTTTGCAATGTGCGCTTAAAAAGTATCTAGAGGTGCCACTAGAGCAAGGGTTTCAAACTTGTGGCCGGGGAGCCATTTACGGCAGGTTGATATTCTCCAGCCCCCTACTTGGCCCCATGTTTTTCCGCGTCATTCTTTTTTGTTTTTATTCACTTGAATGTTTTTCAAAACGTACCATGAAGAGAAACAGTGAAAGAAAAGGAACATACCGTTATCTGGACAGCACAGAGAACTTGTGGCACTCAATAAATCAGACATCATTAATCAACTAAGAACCGTTAATATTCTGAACTGTTATTAATAAAGAGTGCAACGATTGGATTAGTTGTACTTTTTGTGGGTGTGGCCAAGATACACCCAAACTATCTCCAGCGGCACCCACTTAAATTGAGTTTGAGACCCCTTAAAGATAGCATTATTAATTAGGAGTATTTGTCATGCTGTATAATCCAGTGTATTCTGATATACAGATAATAGTCAAGGCAGATAAACAATAGAATGTGACATGAATGATGCAGTCTAAAGAGGCTCACAGGCAACTCAAAGGGACAAAGTGAGACGACTGAAATAGACATCTTCTAGGCCAGTCTCTCTGAAACAAGCCTCTGTGCACTCTTTCCAGATCAGTCCTTGTTTTAGGGCTGCATCCTTTTAACAATACAATAGCTTTACATGAAAGCAACGTGACATACATGCAGAAAGGAATGTTCTCAGTGACCATTGAAAAGACAGCAATGCTAAACATGGTCTGGGATCAGGTCAGCTTTAAGAACAAGCTGAGTAAGGTACAAAATGTTTACATATCCATCAAGGCCCAGTTGAGGCTCTTATATCTCACTGATTTGGCAATAAAGAAAGTCCGTTTTCTTTGGGACCTTTGATTGTGGCACCTTTTTGTCCTGGATTTCATTTTTTTGAGACCCAAAAACATGCCATTTTGTTTATTTATATGGATCCAGTGACTGACTGAGGACCAGTCCAGGGTGTACCTCACCTCAGTCAGGTGGGATAGGCTCAAGTTTATCCCTAATGAGGAGGATACAAATTAGATTATTGTTTAAGAGGAAATACATATCAAAGTGGGAGAGTTTTGCCACGAAGCATCCGTTCCCTTACTGCTCATTCAAAACGGACGCAAATAAAATCAAAATAATAAATGATAATTGTTGCTTTCATGTATAGATGGGGATCCATCCACGTCACACCCAGCTGAGAAGCTAGTTCAAGTTTTGAAAGAGCCAGTCTCTAAGTTACATTATGCACCTGTCGCAAGGATGAGCTCGACAAACCACAGGACACAACTCATATTAAAATGTATTAATATACAATTCAAATGACTTACTGTATACTACACATGCCGTAAGCCATAGTCACTCACTATAAGGAGGTTTACACGGTAGCACCAACTCAGCAACTTACGGCTAAGAGCTATGCTACTAACTAGCATGTGTGCGGTGCTTGGAATGCTAGGAAGTTAGCCATGTAGGCTAGGCGTTGAAGT
Source organism: Festucalex cinctus (assembly GCF_051991245.1). Taxonomy (NCBI): domain Eukaryota; kingdom Metazoa; phylum Chordata; class Actinopteri; order Syngnathiformes; family Syngnathidae; genus Festucalex; species Festucalex cinctus. The sequence continues at coordinate 14,226,882 of NC_135416.1, forward strand.
AGATTCATTAGAAACAGAGTGCAAACAAGTCAACGCGCAATCTTGTCCAGACCAAGAAGGACACTTTGTAGAAGCGTGTCATGCAAAGAATCACGTCAAGGGTTACTAATTTACACATTAGCTGTGATGTGGTAGCCTACCTGTGTTTCCCCGATGTCCTGCTTCCCTCCATCAGGGTACCACTGAACACGGACAAACCCACGACCGAGAGGCCGACTGTGGATGTCACACGGGACTCGTTCACCTCCACCGCCTTTTCCTCCTCCTCCTCCTCCTCCACCGCCGCCGCCGCCACCACCACTGCCGCCTCCGTCTCTCCCTCCACCATCATCAAGGTCCGAGTCCGAGTTGAATTCCTCCTCGCCGTGGATCATCCGTACGAGGCCAAACCGGACAGATCCTCTATACTTCCTGGACACCAAGTCGTGAGAGAAGAGCAGCCGCTGAGAGCCGTCCGTCGTGGGAGACAGGGCCATGGATAGGGGCTCGGAGCTCGGGCTGGCCGCGGGGGAAAGGCCCGGGGTAGGGGATGGAGGCTGGGCTGCGTCCGTTGAATCGTGTGCTGCGGGCTCCGCCATCGCTGCTGTTGTCAGGGAGTGATGCTGGAGCGCGAGGACGACACTGTGCGATGGAGAAAAAAGTGCAACCTGGAAGCACGAGAACGCATGCGTTTACGTAGCTACGCGGAAGCCGCGTAACTGACGTGACAGCGTCATCACGCAGTGCCATATCTACCCGATAGATGTCAGTCAAGTGATTGTTTTGCATTATGGCCCGCGGGCACTGTTGGAATGTATCAAAGTACAAAGACGGTACTTTGTTACGCAAGTATATTAGGTATCTGTTTTTGAATAGTATATTTAGGCACGTCCAACAAAAAAAAAAAAAAAAAACCTCCAGGAATGATGAAACATACACCATCAATCAACCATTTTGACTTCAATAAGTGATTATTGTAAATTATAAAATAAAAACAAAACAAATTTATATATACAGTATATACTAAAAATATATTGATAAATAGTTAATTTGTTTTATTTTAATAGCAAACCTAATTTCAAAATGTTAATGAATTATTGTATTATTTTTTTAAAAATACCTTCTTTACAAATTTGTAATGTCAATCAACATAAATTTTCATGACCGCTTATTCCTCACAAGGGTCACGGGGGGTGCTGGCGCCTATCTCAGCTGGCTCTGGGCAGTAGGCGGGGGACACCCTGAACTGGTTGCCAGCCAATCGCAGGGCACACAGAGACGAACAACCATCCACGCTCACAAGCACACCTAGGGACAATTCGGAGCGCCCAATTAACCTGAAGCCGCCAAATTTGAAATGTTTTTACTCATTTTTGTTTTATTTATCTGAAACAGATTAAAATTCTTAAAATAGTTTAAGACTGAAAGGTGACAAACTACAAACTCTTTTAGGCTAGCAAAACTCTTTAACTATGTGATCTTGTTGATGTAGTATTGTTGCACTTACTATTGTATATTTGCACACTTCATGAACTATAGAGTTATTTACTTATTTTGCACAGCCTACATGGTGCCATTTATATAGTCATAAAAAAACAGTCACTAGTAAATCATACTGTAGGCTATTTGTTGTACTAGATCACCCTAGTTGTTTTATTAATGTGCAGAATTGTGATAAATGTGATAAACGTTACCAGTAATACAGTCATTCTTCTAGTTATTTTGTCTTAAAGGGCATACTAGCACTAGCATACGGACGAATGACAGGGATGCCGCTACACCGGGGCTAGAAAGGGCTCTAGCCCCGACAGAGGTCAGTGTAGCTCCAGTTAAGACTTGCCACCATTTTATTTGGCATTCTAAAAATATATTTATAAATTATTCCCAATATTTATATTTATAATTTTTTTCCTCAGCCCTATCAGTCAGGCCCCCATTTAGGAGAGAAAACAAATCCTGGAGCCATCCCTAATGTGTACTAAAAGGATAGACTAAATGCTCCAACGGCTTTCCATAAAAGTCCCTTCACATGTTGTTGTTGACATGTGGCGCCAAATCCAAATGTGATGCAGTGCCCATGTTGGTGGTATGACGAGGAGAACATATATCCTCGTCATACCACCAACTTATCATGGATAAGTCACAACACACAAAAACGAAAACACCCCGCCTGAGTCCGTCTCAATATGATTATTGTTTCTGCTTCAGCTCACTCACGTGTTGAGAAAGGTTTGCTTATCCATCTGGCAGGTTGAGGATTATCGTGTGGTCTAAGGTGCGGTGAGCGGAGGCTATAAAAGCTCCTCTGCGCAAGGCTGGGACTCAGTATTTACGCACGATCCCAACAGGACCATCGGAGGAGGAGGAAACAGGAGAAAAAGAAGGGGGGGAAAAGCAAATATTTAGTGTTCCGTTTCCACGTGGAATTCTTTACTTGTAGAAGCCTTGTGAGTGGTTTTGAAAGGATGTCAGTGGTGAGCTCCATGTCGTTCCCGAAGCCGCTCCACATGCGCTCTCCGGTGGCACAGGGACGTCGACACACACTGCCAGCCAGCGAGTTCCGCTCCCTCAGCCCAGAGGACGCTATCAGCGTGTTTGAGATCGAGAGAGAAGGTAAACGAGCAATTATACGGATCTTGCTTTTAACAGGAGGGTCCTTTGGGGCCATTTCTGACCCGCTGCATATACACAAGGCCCATTATGAGAAATTAAGGTTAAAAGCTACAGCAGTTATAATTAAAATTTAACATGTAAGCGAGTAAAGCTACTGCTGCATGTTACAAGATTGCACTATTTTAAATTCTATATATTTTTTAATAGTAAAGTTAATTAAAAATTGTCATTTTTATTATATGACATCCCACTTATTTTCATTTCAAATATTACAAAATATTGCACCGTGTTAATGTGAGTGGTTGTTTACGCGTCCTGCGGTTGGGTTGGCAAGCGACCAATCCAGGGTATAGCCCGCCTCTCACCTAAAGTCAGGTGGCCTCGGCTTCAACTGACCTCCAACACTAATTGGATAAGTAATATAGAAAAGGAATATATAGATGTTTAAATGCACATGTATGCTGACCTGAATTGGGTTTAAGCAAGTTTCAAGATTCACAAGGTAAAATGGGGCCCCTCTCTTCTATTTTTTCAGTTATGTGGGCTTGAGTTGGAAATGTTTGGACATCCCTAGTTTACAACCATTTGCCATACTTAATTTGTCCATGTATACACACACAGCGTTCATCTCCGTGTCTGGCGAATGTCCACTTCTGCTGGACGAGGTGCGTCACTTCCTCACGTTGTGTCCCGAGCTGTCACTGGGCTGGTTCGAGGAGGGACGTCTGGTGGCTTTCATCATCGGCTCACTGTGGGACCGGGAGAGACTTAACATGGTATGCACGAGTACGACACCTGTAACTTCTGTTTACTTGTCATGTAGTGCAAGGGAAGGCAATAAATTAGAATATCTTAGAAAAGTTTGTTCACTTCAGTAATTCAATTCGAAAAGTAAATATATTAAACATATTATATATTATATTATAATATATATATATTATATATTAAACATCTAAAAGAAAATATATTAAACATATTTATTATACAGTTTTAACTGAAAATATTTTTTCCAGCAGGTTAATTTATGTATTAAAAATCATCTTGTGTATTTTAATGTCTTAAGCTATCATCAAAGTTACAAAATAAAATCATGAAATATTTCACTCATATTTCACAATATTTGTGAAGTGAAAATACTGAAACTCTTCTCAAAGAGTCCACACAATTTGGGTCCTGCCTCAAATTTTCTGTGGAATTTAGTATCTGGGCCTTTTGACATAGCCGACTTAATCACCTGTACTCTCACAATCATCATTTATCTGTCTGTCTAATGAGTGAAAGGGATCGACATTCATAGCCTTCAGCAAAAATTAGCATGAACTAAAATACTGTTGGCCTACATCCGGTTTTCAGTCGTCTTCTTTAGTCAAATTTGCACTCGGTCAAACCAAATAGTGTGCAATCATCTAGTGGTCCACAGTGTAATTACACGCCCAAAAACGAGAGGCAGAATAAAATAGTTATGAACTGTACCAAAAGAAAAAAAAAAAGAAAAGAAAAGAAAAGTGAAATGGCAGGACTGTAATACCAGAATGTGTGGAAAAAAAACAGGCAACAATCAAGGGTTACCTACACAATATACATTGTGTGTCAGAAAGGTTCCAGTACATTTGTCACAAAATATACATTTCAAACCCAAACTACAAATTTTGAGGTTTTCCCGGGCCGTACGATCAACTGGCACGTCTACAATGACGTCCTGCGCCTTTTGCTTCATTCAGTGCGTGACAAGAGGTGAAAGTTGCTACAGGACGAAGTCGCCATACTGGAGCACTACTCCCCCGACCTGTCTGGCTGTGTGATTTTTATTTTTCTCTTTTCCAAACCGAATGTGGAATATGTGGATGACATCAAGATGGCCGTGATTGAGCTACAGAGAAGAACCCTGTATTCTGGATATGGAATGTATTTTGTGTGGCACCAGGCCTGAAACTTTACTGACACACATTGAATGTGAATGGATAAATGGATATTAACAATCCCATTCCCAATTGACCTGTGGTTGTCTTCCAGGATGCCCTGACCCTCCACAAGCCTCACGGCATGACGGTCCACATCCACGTGCTGGCTGTCCACCGCACCTTCCGCCAGCAGGGCAAAGGCTCCATCCTGATGTGGCGCTACCTGCAGTACCTCCGCTGTTTGCCGTACGTTCGGCGGGCTGTGCTCATGTGCGAGGACTTCCTGGTTCCCTTCTACCAGAAGTCGGGCTTCAAGGTGCAGGGTCCCAGTGAGATCACAGTGGGGCCGCTCACCTTCATTGAAATGTTCTACCCGGTCAGGGGCCATGCCTTCATGCGTCGCAACAGTGGATATTGAGAATTGAGACTGATGTGGTTTTTCTCAGGATGGATGCCAGTGGCAGGCCCCTGGTTGGAAAAGGAACAGTTTGAGGGGATGTCAGGCTCAGTGATCATTTCTTTGAGAGATAAAGGGTGATCCGCTCTCAGCCTTGGAAGTGGAACAAACCGTCTGGCATTAAAAAATAATAAAAGAAAAAAAAAAACACAATACATTGTTAAAAAAATAAAAAGGTCTGAAAGAATGCACTCATTAGGAAAATATATTATAAAGGTTTTATATTGTGTTTATAATTGCAACGTCTTTAAACTGTGGTTTGATAAATGCCGGACATTTATGATTAGTCTTGTAAGTATAATGCTACGTTCAGACGTCCCAATACTCTGTCCACATCGTTTGTCTTCGCCATGTGGCCACAAGTTACTAAAGGTGCTGGCACATTCAGATTAATAAAAATACTATCATAGAAAATAGAACACTCAATATGAACCCTTCTAGCATCATGCCTTCTCCGTTGAAGATATTCATCATCTGTGCCTCCTTAAGTCTTGAATCAAGACAACTGTTTGAAATACTGTTGTAATGTTTTGTTATTGAGATAATAAAGGATATATTTTCGAGTTTGTCAGTGTTAATGTGTTTTGAAAAAAACTACCTAGTCCATATTTTGTCAAAAATATATTCAGGTATTTAAGTTGTTCATCATACATTTGTGCTCATGAGTTTACAGGGTATGTAAGCAACTGTATGTCTGCCAACTACTGGTGACACATACAGTTGTGCTCATAAGCTTACATACCCCTACGTAAATTTATGACTTGTGTTTACATACCTTTTCGTAAACTTATGAGCACACCTGCAGCTACTTAATATGACCAAGTGTTATTCCATTTCAATTACAGAAGTGCAATAAAACAAATTGACATTCATTTCAAGACACACTTATAAATACAGTGTCATTTATTTTTACATGATTGCTTTAAAATACATTGATTTTCAAATTAATTTAAAGAAAATGGAAAGTAGAGCTTTGACGACAAAAAACAATGTTCATGTTTCCCTTTTTGTTTCTCGCCAAGAAAGAAGTCATTTGTTCCCAGTGCAAACATTAGTTTAGCTGCTGTGAAGTCATAATTGATTTCGGTGTATTAATTATTCACATGCTTTCAAAAAAAAAAAAAAAAAAAAAAAAGGCACAGTGCACGATTCCTTAAAACAGGTGAAAGTGATTGTTTGCCCTTTTCGTACAATTTTGGGGCTAAAAAGAGAGGACATTTGAAACAGAGCTGTTAAAACTGGTTAAAATGTGTTTAAAAAAAAAAAAAAAAAAAAAAAAAACATACAATAAGTTATTATATGCGTATACATCTCATGTTTTGCATGATGTCAAATGACCAGCAAGTGAAGTGATAAATCTCATAACTCACTTAGCTCGCTAATCCTTCAGCACGACCTCTCATAGCCAGACTGCCCTGTCGGCGATGCTGCCACAGCACTGCACACAATAAACATTCAAAGGCTTTCTAGACAGAAAAACAAAAACGAGACCTATAACTTAAGATGACACTTTGTCATTTGGGACTGCTCGGGGCTGGATTTACAGATACTGACGACTATAATCATCCAAATTCCGTATCTTGATCCGTTGGTGCTAGGATAAATGACTGATGACGGATGCTAACCTTACATAACTAAACTACAAGTGGGTAAAATGGCAGTGAATTTAAGGCAACAAGTGGTTTAGCACATTTACCTCAGTCCACCACTGTTACACTTTCACCGCATTACCTTCTGTCGACCTAAAAATGTAATTTTTCAAAGACTATTGGCATGCCAAGAGGACCTCTTCAAGGAAACGTAAGCGTCATAGTAGATCTGTCCATATAGTGTTTAACCCAATGTTAGACATCCAGTTCATCTAACCTGATAAAGGTGGTACCCATTTTCACTAAACCAGTCTTTTCTTGTATTCCCTTTCAAATGCTGAACAAAACCTGCGAAGCTTCTTTGGTTTCATCCAGCTTTTTGCATTTGAGGTCCTGAGTAATTTTCCCATCATCAGCGTCTAACGATCCATTGGCCCACCACCAAGTAAATACTGGTGGAGCCAAACCTTTATGGAAGTGTGTGAATCATCAGACTCTGCCGGATACCTTTGATAAACCAACCATCACAAAAGTCACGATTGCCAAAGATTTAAAGGACACTTAGAAAACCTGGATTGTCATTGGTTAGCTTGCTCACAGAGACTAATGCACAACATGGTTAATGTCGTGATCAATATCGTACTTTTCACAGAACTTGCTCGTGAAGGGCAGGCACGTGAGATGCTCCAGCCAGTGCCAGTTAATGGGGTAAATATAAAACCAAACAATAAGTGAAGAGAAGAGTCCAAAGTAGGCCAACAGCGAAACGACAATGAGGATGCGTTTGCGGTACTTGTCAAAAGTTCCAAATGTGACGTAGGGCAAAAAGGCAAAAGAGAGCAGCATGCCGCTGAGGAAGCCAAAAATGTGAGCGATGTTGTCGATCCACGGCAAAAGGCCGCACAAGAAGAGGAAAAAAACAATGCCCAAGAGTTTGAAAAAAGCTTTCCACGGTTTCTCCAACATCTGCCAACCTTGAAAGAGTTCAACAAACAGGCACGCCAGGAGGCCGAACTGAGATCCTGCTGGTCCCACCTGGAGGGGCAGAGAAACATACTGTGACATCATCCACCTACCAGTAGGCCATGTTCACTTCACACACAAGAAGACAAATGGATACTTAGAACTAGATATAAAACTTTTTTTTTATTTTTTTTTATTTAAGCAACGTATCCTGTACAGAGATCTGAATACAAAGTCAAAGATTCATTCAAACTATGAACACTGAAAAATCATTGCTGCCTGTGCCCACTTCAATATTAACATTAACAATGTTTTGGAAAAATGTCTTTTGTTACTCCTTATCCCAACTATACAACAGGCATATCAATCCATCCATCCATCCATCTATCAGTTTTCTTAACCGCTTGCTCCTCACAAGGGTCATGGGGGTGCTGGAGCCTATCCCAGCTGGCTTTGGGCAGTAGGCTGGGTACACCCTGAACTGGTTGCCAGCCAATCACAGACAGGTATATCATTTCCTTTAATGAGACACTGAGTAGAATTTTCTGCCATCTAGTGGTGAACTAATAGAATGCAACGACCTAAGTTCGAAACACGTGCGTTTCGTAGCATGATGCCACACTTCACAAGCCTACAACCAATTGCTACATTCGCAATGTTCTTCTCCTTCAGGTGTCCGTAACAGAAAGATGGCAACAAAACATGTCAGCCTTCTCTAAGGTGAAGTGAAACCAGAGTAATATTGTAATATAATTATCCATTACGAGACCTATGGTTATATTCGAAACGAATGTTGATGTGATAGAACATTTTTGCATGTTATTGAAATTAATAGAGCATTTGAAAAATTAATGACAATTGGAAAATTGAATAATTCTTAAAAAAGAAAAAAAAAGAAAAGGACCACATGTATCAAAACCTTGATACAATTTCTCAACAAGAGGTTCAGAAAAGTATGTCCACATTCATTCGACTTGACTCACGGTGCCCCTCATTAGGGGACCTAATCCTGAGAGTAAACATGATTTAATACAAATTACTGGACATGCTGATAAACAACTCGACGGTCTAAACATTTTTACTGAGATTAAGATTTTACTGAGATGAAGCAGAAAGGCAGCATCAATAATTTTTAATGACTTCACTGCACCTACACACAGACTAGGGGTTTGGTCGTGTGGTGGGGAGAACGTCGTTGTAAAGGTGAGAAGATTAGTGTAAATGACGTTGGGGCTGATTTTGGAGTCTTGCCTGGTCGTAAAATGGCAGATGGCTAATCTGTGAAGACAACCAACTTCTACAAACAACAACGATGCGCAGCATGTCACCCACACAGCCCAGACGGCAAGGCTGACACGTTCCAAACGCACAACGCGGTCACTTGTGATTGGCTGAGATCAAACTTTTAGAAGACGAGCAATCTCATTTACTCTTACTGGGTTCTGCCTACAAATCATGCATGGACCTCTCACTCTTCACTTTCACCATCTTAGGTCGATGCAATCTGTCTAAAAATCTGCGACGTGTGTACATTCGTGGTATTGTACACAAGTTGTTATTCAAGCAATTTCTTGTCTTCTTAACCGTCAAAGGTTAATCCACTTATAGCACCTCCTTAAGTGGCTTTACTGTCATGTGCTGTGCTTCCTGTGAGTATTCCTGGTGTGTGGAGACCTGTGAGCTGGTTAGTTTATAGGAGAGTTAGACATGACTCTCTCACGTCACGGCGCGTCACAATCCAAACTACATCACGTCGCAACAAGCTGACGAGAAAAAACACACATGGTTCAAAATGGATCGATAATGCTAATTGATGGAGCAAAATTACATTTCAGGTAACTCGTGCCTGGTCTGGTTCTAATGAGTTCCCATGGAAGGTTTCCAACGTGGGCCATTTCCAAAATTCCACAACTAAACCTCCCAAAGAAAGTTTTTGGAAACATGATTTTTTAGTTTAACAGATTGAAGTTAAATAATGCATCATTTATTTTTTATTTTTTTCATTTGAATTCCTGCTAACTTCACATGGAAAATATTTAAATTACTGCTTCAAGTACGGTAAATATTTATTATACCATGAGTGAATTGTGTAAATATTTCTCATCCACTATATTGTTCTAAAATGCTTCCATGGGTGCCAGGATGAGCTTTTAATGCACAAGAAGGTGTGAGGACAAGAAATCATACCAGAACCATCTCAGCTACACAGCAACTGTATCTGTGCAGAACGGTAAATAATCCCAGTTAGCAATGGCCTTTGTTTGGCCACACAAAGGTATTAGACTAATCCCAAAAAAGGGAGAAAGTGGCCCTTTGCAGACATACACACACAAACACATGAGAAAACAGGCTTGCCAATAGAAAGTAGGTAATCTTGAACGTGTTTTTTTCCACGCACACACTCAGCTTTCAGATTAATAGAGCAATTATCGAACTGTCATCATTTCTCTATGTAGGGTAAGTGACAGAGGCACACAATCTGTCAAAATTCCTCTTCCTGTAAATTCAATAAATAGATTAAATGTGTATATTTGTGCATTTTCTTTCATGATAAATGTGTGCTGGTCATATTTTTTTGGTATGGGTGAAATGTGTCGGTAAACACACAAAAAAAGTATATTTAATTTTCAGTGCACTGATCATGTGAATTATCATGGGCTGAAGGCTCATGTGAGGTATATAATTATTTGCAATACTGGTCTGTCTGTCACTTGAGTAAATGGAAGGTTAAATGCGCTTTGATAATCCTCAGAGTGGGAAACCTTCTCCAGTTAGTGAACTAAGTCGCTTTAAACCAGTGAGTGGGAACACTAGGAAAAACACCAGACAACAACAGCGGATATGAGGAAATGGCTCCACCAGTCAGTGACACTGTTGTGATGTTGTGATCAACATGTTGTTTATGTACTTGTTAGGATTATTTAGTAACCAATTTGTATTTTATGATATTGAAGGAAGCACAGAACACACAGTTGTTGACACTCTATTATCGACCGTTAACCAGGGATGTGTAACTGGTTGTCTGCATGACGCCCATACACTGAGTAGCCCCCAATTAATTTGGGAAAATAGCAGTTTTGCATTGTAATAACAGTGTTCACCATTAGATGGCAGACATTGCTCCTATTTCCTACTACTACGTTGGAACCTGTGTATGTTGTCTTTTTTTTTTTTTTTTTTTTTTAATGTAAAACCTTTGACAGTTGTGAAGTATTCAGCACATTGGTTCAATAAAAACAGATATATCTGCACAATTGCACAAATTTTGTCCTTATTTAAAATGACATTGTTCATCATACATACAGTTGTGCTCAAAAGTTTACATAAACTTGAGGTATGTAAACTTATGAGCACAACTGTATGGTTAGGAAGTGTGCGGTCCTATGTGGAGCCCCAGTAGCATTTATGAAAAATTGTTGCTCCCTCCTGATCACTGCACTATACAAACAAAAAGTGCACATAGTCTTTATACAGATGATTATATTATATTCTAAATGCTTTTGTTTGGGCAGAAAAATTGTATGTTTAAATATATTTGATACATTAAAAGAATAATAGAAATCAATCATGCCAAGTTTTATTCATTTATGCAAGCATGCATTCAACAAAGAGAAACTTACCTCAGCTCTGTATGGCAAGAAGAGGGCAGAGGCAAGATTTCCAGTTATACCACTCAAGATGTAAATGACAGAGATGCGCACCCAACCAGCCAACTTCTCCAGGTCTCTCAAAATGGTCATCTGAAACACTACTGATACCATGCAATGTAGTAACCTAAACACATACAAATATCAATCTGAGAATAGCACAACTATATACAACATCTACATATATATATATATATATATATATATATATATATATATATATATATATATATATATATATATATACATTTTTAAATTAAGCTCTCTGACTTCTTCAAAATAAAACTCAGGGAGTCCTCACGTGCTGAGAAACATGAGCATTTAAGGGTCACACGTGTGAACAGTTTAAGGCATTATGGGGAATTTAGAAATAATGCTAAAAATTATAATTCTGAAGGAGGCTGACATACTTAAGTAAAAAGGTTTAACACACTGTTTGAGAAAAATTAAAGTTTACTGTGCGGAATCAAGCAATTGTAAAACTTTTTATGCAGATTACCTCATTTTGTAGCAACATGTAGGTCAACAAATGTATGTTAGAAAAAAAAAAAAAAAGGAAATTGAGGAAGTGCATACCCAGCATGGAGGAAAAGGGATAACCAGAAACGGTAAAACTGATCAGGCACATCAGGGTTTAGGAAGGGAAGCAAGCCACAAACATCATCCAGACAATGGACCTGCAGAAAGTTGGCACATGAATGAAAAAAGCACTTAAGACACTCCCACGTATGTAAATTGTGCACATTGACTGACATACTCACTCTACCTGTGAGCACAGTGTGGCATCCTCATGGAAGTAGCCATGCATGAAAGAGCAATATTCCCTGGTTGTAATCTCGCACCTACAGGAACGGGACATCATTTCATTTTGACAAGCTCATACTCAACATCTCACATCCTAATGACTGCAGCAGGCACTGTCGTCATTCAAAAAGTAGACGTAGCAAGGTCTCACCTGCCCTTCGTGCCTATGCAGCAAGGTCTCCCTTTGATGTTACAGTCCATGTGCCGGTAGCCGGTATTATTCGCCTTTTTGGGATGTGTGCATACCTGAACAAACAAACACAAGCATGAATGGCCCCAAAACAGATTACAAGTGTGCAAAACAATTCCTCCGCAACATTACAACTTTCTCACCGGCCACTGGGTGATGTCATCTGGCCACATGTGAGGCTGTTGAGACGCAGGCTCTTCACATATTCTTCACACGGTGAGGCAGGGAGGAGATTTGAAACGATACAGTCCCACTTTGACAATTACGTAGGCTCAATATGATATTATTAATGCGATCTGGACACAAATGCATGTCTATGCGCTCACCTGGGATCCTGGTGACAGACAGAGCCAGAAGATCTGCGGATGTCCACAAGCTCATTGTTCCATTTGATAAATGTGGCCAGTGTTTCCTGTAGGGACAATTTGTTATAGGATCCAACATAAATCACAAGACAATTCTAATGTAGAAGGCATATTTCAGGAAATAGAATTAATTCATATAACGATTCAGCTGTATACTTTTGAAAGAGTGTGTTGAGAATAATTAGTATTGCACATGGATTACAGTTTAAAAGATTAAATGTGCACGTGCCAGAATGAGTTCAGTGCGTGCTGGCGAGTTTTGAGACAATAAAGTTGTTTTAAACAGATGTGTCAATGTACTGAACAACATACAGAGCAGTCAGAGCTGAGAGTCTGCACACATCCAGAGTTATCATTCTGAACACAACAGCCAGATTCTTTTTCCATATTTTTGGCCTTCTGGATGAGAAGAACTATTTGTTTATCCTGGCGGATACATGGAGAGAACTTGGCTCCCAAATGAATCAGGTCGTCCTGAGAAGAGAGGAAATAACTATTATTTTTTAGTGGGTCTTCACTCGTGCTTGGTAAAATACAGCATAGGAACTGACACTTACCGATCTCGGGCCGATCCAAAAGTTCTGCTGTTGGATGTACTTGACACTCTCATAGATGCCTTTATTCTTCAGCACCTGCAGGGGGCGACATATTGCTGCAATGAACAACATCAGACAACATGACTGCAACAGATTTCACAAGGTGCACTAGTAAATAGTCACATATTGTGGGGAAAAATTACAAATTAAAGAAAGGCAAAGTAATCTTTTAGTATTGGTAAAAAGAAAAAGGATATTTGGAAATTCACTTACTAGCTCTGTTTTCGAATGTTGTGCAAACCCCACAGGGGCAAAACCATAAGTACAGCAGGACAGTAACGTGATTACGACATGGACAAATGTGATCCAGTAGGTAAAGTAAGGCCTGAAAACACAAATGATGACATGAAGCATGAAGTTAAAAATGTGTACTTAAATGTTTTGCCCCACCAAACACTAATTTGACTGTGTTAAATTCCCTTCTCTTTGTGGTGGGCTTTGCAAGTCAATTTTATATCAAGTAAGAATTCAATCCCAACCTATGGCTATCGAAGTCATCCAACTGCTTCTGGATGGTACTGCTGAGGCTGCGTCGATAGTGCCGGTTCAGCCACTTGCCCACGACGCCCATTCCATAGTGGCGCTTTTTGTTATCAAAAGCAAAGTGCTTCACTTGGGAAGCGATACGACGGCCGCGTCGAGGATGGCTTTTCTCCTGCACCGCTGCTGGCGTGCGGGGTGTTCGAGAAACATCCTTACTAGGTATGGCGTTGGGGGGGGAGAGAAAAGACCAAATAACATTTAAAGACATAATAAATCATATACATTGACACAGATTCTACAGTGGTTGTACAAAGTTGCTGGAAAAAAAAAAAAAAAAAAAGTCATATGGAATTTATCACAGAGACTTATAATGGTCAACACGAGTTTAAATGTGATTGGTTAGTGATTGGTGATGTATTGATTTCAATACATATCGAGCCCCAGTCAAAAGATCTTATTTTTATTTCACATCATGAAAATATATACGTATTTATTTATTTTTTTTAACTGTACGTTATAGGTTACATTAATGGTGGAAACGCTTTGAAATGATCTATCTTGGGTTTATCTTCTATATCCCAAAAAAAAAAAAAAAAAAAAAAAAAAGGGGTGTGTGGACTTTTTATATCCACTGTATATGTATGGAAAATTCATTCATCATGACCATTTTACTTCAGTCGAATTTTTTTTTTTTTTTTTTTTTTTTTTAAATCATGAAATGTTTCTTCCTAAAATCATTTGGCTATTGTGGTTTTACTCACAGGCTTGAGAATTTCTGGTCCTGTTCCTCACTTGGAGCAAAAGCAGCGGACAGTGGTGGTGACTCAAATACGTCATCAGTCATAGAATACAACTCATCGTGGACATCAACCTACAAAGAAGTTTCAGCAGGGGGTATCGTTAGCTAAAGATGAGAAGCCATTTATTCTGCCTGTCACAATGTTTTGTGGTTCAGAGTCAGAGAGGAGAGTGATGGATAGGTTTGCAGCAATAAAATAAACAAATGAATAAATGAATAAATAAATAAATAAATAAATAAATAAACACAAGTGAAATTATGGTTAAGCAGTTTGGAAAATAAATGGGTAATGACTGAATATTTACTCTACATTCTGGCTGACCTTGCTAAAAAAGAGTGACTCAGACATGTCTGCCGAGTCCACAGCTTCATCGTCCAGCCAGCTGGGCCTGACAAAGCTCCTCCTGGGAAAGCTGCGACCTATCAGGGAACCCGCTAAGCCGTTTCGGCCCTGGCGGGGAAAAACACACACACGCGAGACATGGAATTGATTATTAAATTTAACGTCTAGGCATGAAATATGCAGAGTAGTTTTCCGCTGGATTGTTGGAAATCCTTGGAGTTTACGTCACAGTAAATATAAAGTTCATTTTCAAGTATAATAATAGATCTTTTTTTTTTTCCCACGATCAAATGTACTATACCTAATGCTTCGAATAACGGTCAACTCTGTGACTAATAACAATTAGAATCCATGAATAAACACACACACGCACGCTTTCTGGAGTTGTACCCACCCTCAGCAGGTTATTTGCAGCACGGATGCTCATGCGGGCAACGGACTCCCTCTTTCGTTTGGGGAAGCGACTGTACCCAGAGCGCTGGCTTGTGAAGGAGCTGAGCGAGGTGACCCCAGGGGTGATGGGAGCCTTGGGGGAACGAACGTCTATGTCCTCAGGGTAACGGAATGCTCGACCCCGTGCCAGCGGGTCCACAATCTATCAAATCAGAGGAGGAATGAGATATTCTCGAGGAAGATGATAAACAGTAACTTGGAGACTTAATTGGTGTGCACTATGTTGACATGTCTGATTGACAACATAGTACCTTAGGCATCTTGGGTGGAGCTGGTGATTCCAGGCTCTGATCGATGCTTGTGGCCGTGTCAGGCTCTCTGAATTGGGGCTTCAGCTTGCCATAACGTTGGCTGCAGTGGCGCATACTCTTCCTATGCCAAACCTGCTGCTTGGTCTCACAGTCGTCTCCTACCCCAAACCACTGGGCCGTATTCCTGCAGGTACAGGGGAAAGATGGCGGACAAAGCGTTACCTGATAAGCGTCCATAAGTGAGGTCAGAGGCTTTTGCTCAGTCAATATGCTCTTACTTGCGAATACTCTGTGAGAGTGATGTCTGTCTTCCAAACTTTTCCCTTCTCTCTGAAGCTGACCGGCCTCCATCTCCGATTCCGCTGACACTCTCTGACACGGAGCTGGTTGCTTGGCCACTCATGTTTTTCTTCAAAGATGACAGAAGGGGCTATCCAGACCAATAAAGGCAACAATTAAATCAGATGGGAGAAAGTTTTAAGCTGTTTGGAATGAATTATAAAAAGAAGGAAAATAAAAGAAACTAATTACTTCTCAGTGGTTTATTTGCAAAGAGTAGTCTGCAAAAAAACAATCATGAGGCGAGCAAACCGAATTTAACATGTTCTTAACAACACGTTCAGATTTTCTTTCAAATCTACTAGCTACTTGAAAATTAATTCAGTCTGGGCAGAAAACCTAACTTCAGTGTGATTAAAATGTTAATATATTTTTGCATTGTGGATTTTAGGATCAGAAGTTTAGGGGTGCTGATAGTTTCAGAGCACCTCTGATGGTTTGACGGATGAGGTGAGAGGATGGGGGGCTTCCCATTTTGCCGCTCAAAAGAATGCGCACCCACAATCACGTACAACATTAAGCTTTATAAGACAGATATTCACATGCATGCATGCACACAAACATCATAAAATGTATAAAAACAAGGTATGCCACGGCGGGCTTAGTTTTCAAACAATCGCGGCACTGTGGTTACATTTTCCTACATGCCATGTTGTCCT
This sequence comes from Festucalex cinctus, assembly GCF_051991245.1. Classification (NCBI taxonomy): domain Eukaryota; kingdom Metazoa; phylum Chordata; class Actinopteri; order Syngnathiformes; family Syngnathidae; genus Festucalex; species Festucalex cinctus. The sequence continues at coordinate 14,243,313 of NC_135416.1, forward strand.
TCCACTTATGCATTTTTGGGTCACGTTCGTCAAATCCCAGCTGAAGCAAACAGGCCTTTTTCACTAGTTAGAATAGATGCATAAATAGTAGTGGTACACCGATCGATCAGCCACGAATCGTGATCTGCCGATTTCCGGCGAAAAGTGCAATGTCGGTCAATGCTTTCCATTGCTGATCACAAAAAAATAAATTGCAGCCAACTAGAGACCAGCTTGTGCAGTGTATTGGCTCCTCCACTTTTCCTTAATACTGCACATTACAGACCAATCTATCTTCTGCACTGTCAATTTGAAATAATGTCCTGTTTTTGTACAATAAAGGGATGGATATTTGGATATAATTTTTTAGAATCTAATTGATCAAACAAAAACATAATTGCCAGCTTTAAAACTGAAAAATGTGAAGCTAATCCATTTAATTGGTATCAAAATGGACAGCATAAAACCATGTGATTGGAGCACTCCTAATCAATAGATACAACTGTGTTTTATGTCTAATAAGAGATTTAAAAAGAAAAAAAAAATCAATACATTAATACATCTTTTGACCATCCTTCTCGTTCATCAAACACTCTTACCTGAACCTGCCTTTTTTTTCCCCCCAGGAAACAATCTTACATGATGAAGCTATCTCTCTGTTCACACAGACTGTACGATACGTGTACACACGCGCGCAGACACACACGAAAAACTGTCAGCTTACTCTTATCTATTCCAAAATATAAAAATCAAGCCCAGTATTATAATAGTGTGTTGATATTGAGTGGGTGAGAAATTTGCCAAATATTGTTTATTTATAGCTACTCACTCACACCACTCCATATGACTTGAAGGTATAACCGTGCAGCTCATGCTTGAGGCAAAAGTGGGATCTTACTGTATTTTTGTTGTTAAATATTACATTTACCAGGTACTGTATAGTTTTAACACTAAGATTAAAAAGAAAAATCTACATTTTTCCTTGGTTTTTAGGGGTGATTGAGCACTGCCAAAAATGGGCTACACATCTTGTGTTGTTGTTTTGTTTTTTTGGGTTGTTTTTTTTGTGAAAAGACAAAACATCTGGAAGAAGTCCAATACAACTGCAGTCGATACAAAGCTATGTAATCAAGTGAGAAGAAGCAAGTTCAACCATAAGTGACTCATTTAGATGGTGAGGGTAATGGGCTTCCTGACTGTTAGGTTAATGGGGCTGGAAGTGAACTAAAAGGGAACTGACAGGGAAAATAATAAAGCATTCTATTGGAAAAAAAAAATAATAAGCAGCAGAACTTACAGCAATTAATTATCACTTGAATAATTAATACTTTATTAATAATCTCACAATCTAACAAATAAAAAGAAAAAGTACTTTGTATGACTGTATATTTTTGTAAAATGAAATATTAATTTGTATTATTTAGCTAATAACATATTGTTAATGACAGCACAGACCTGAAGCACAAATCTTACTATAGCCACTATTACAACAGAATATTTTTTTTAACAGTGAAACATTACATTACAAATTTCCAGCATGCTTGGTATGTGTGGGGGCTGGGGACAGTACACTATTTATTTTATAGACTGAACAAAATATTTCTCAACTTGTTTACAATTTTAAGTAGACCATGGAGCACAGCCTTTCTAAATTAAACGTCCCTGGTAAGGTAACAAGAGCAAGTGGTTGCTTGGATAATACCTGGTAACAAATGTATGCATGGTTTCTACAGTAACTGATCTTCCGGAACAATTTAAGGGCTCAGTGGTACTGAAATGGCATGTTTGTATTCAGAGCAAGAGGCCTGCAGGGGGGGAAAGGTTTGGCCTCCTGCCTGCAAACTTAATGGACAGCTGCCAAACATGCCCTTCTGCGCTGCCAAAAAGAGATACACATACTGTACTTGAATGCCTAATACTTTTAAAAATAATAATACATAGTCTTGATTGTTGTTTTTAATTCCAACTAGAATGGCCCTAGCTTCTTTCCTCTTGCCATTAACTCTTTGAACATTTGAGTCACAATTCCATAGTGACTTGTTGTGAAGATTTGTGAATGAGCACACTACGGGGAAAATTATTGAGCAATGAAAATTGATGCATTGCTATTTTGTATATTTGACTGTATAAGCGGTACAGACAATGGATGGATGGATAAATGGAATGGATCAATCTCCCTGAATGTTCTGAACAACTGTTTCCCTGCCGTTGTCCTAAGTCAGGGGTGTCCAAACTTTTTCATTTGAGGGTCACATACAAAAAATCAAAAGGATGCAAGGGCCACATAATGCCATCATAATAAAGTTATGATGATAAATTGTGTTTAATCCTAAAAATTGTACAAATAATTTATTTGTGCTTTTGCATATTTAGAAAAATGCTACAATATATAAACCAATTTATTTGTAATATGGCAGTAGGGTTATTATAGTTTTGGAATTTTTCATTTTAGTTAGTTTTTATTAGTTTTCACGGTGGTTCTGTTACTTTTTATTAGTTCTTTTAAAAAAAAATGCTTAGTTTTAGTTTAGTTTGTTAGTTAGTTTCTGTATTAGTATTAGTTTTTTGTTTTGTTTTTTAAAATGTGTATTACTTGTGCGCAATATTTAAAAAACACCATGGGAGCAAGGTCATCTGAAGGTGCTTTTCTATTCGCTGCTGCTAGATGACGTCAATTCTGTGTGACATACTTTCAAATGTCATTATTCCGGTTTATATCAAAATAAATCTGCTAAAAATTTAAAATCATCCCCAAAGGCTCATGCATTAAATGAATTACCAAAGACTAAAACGACGGACATGTTTGCTATGATTATAGTTAGTTTTAGTTAGTTTTGTAAACATAAAATGTAGTTTCAATTAGTTTTCGTTTTTTTAAAAAAGCATTTTCCTTTTTATTTTATTTCGGTAACAATATTGTTTTTTTGAATTTTAGTTTTATTTTTTTCATTAGTTTTAGTGAACTAAAATAACCTTTAATGGCACCTGTTATTCGCTACCCTCCCTTCTTACTTTGACAATCACCAAACATTTTTGTTTTGTTTATTGTATTTGAACTGAATCAAATGGCATTTTTAGCTTATGTCGCGGGCCACTGAAAAATGGACGGCGGGCCGCAAATGGCCCCCGGGCCGTAGTTTGGACACCACTGTCCTAAGTTGTGCCACAATGGAGGTCTGCAAGGATGCAACGCAACTTCCCATAAGCGACGCTATGTTGCTCATCATACTACTTGAGAATGAATGAACCGTAGTGCTGCTGGTTGAAGCCCAGTTATGCACTCCATTTTGCCTCAGTTGATTTAACCTCTTGTTCTTTGGCAAACACAAGAACAAAGTTCATTCTGGCGAGGACGTGATAATTCCAGACAACTGCAAGAGGTACTCTTGTATGTATAGAACTGTATCATTAAATGTGAAACCCTTTATAAATGTTAAATGTGCATTAAAGACTGGGTGCTGAGGAAGCGTTTGAGGTGGAAGTAGTCAACCTACCCGTTTCGTGGGGTCATGGGGCATCATCTCTTCAGGTTTCGGTATTGCTATAACAAGACTGGGTGGCTTCTTGCTCTGTAGGCGGCTATCAGGCTTCTTCCCATCAGGAGGCGGATCTTCCCCCTCCTGCGATGACATCCTGACAACGTTCTGCAAAAGAGAAAAATAATGTAAAGAGTGAAACTTTTTTGGTCAAGTCTTGGTAAAATGAATGACTATGAATGAAGTGATTATTATTAGGCTTTGCCTATAAACTCCTGTGACATAAAATAGCTAAAATTTATATAATTTACTTTTCACACAGAAGTGTTCACTCAATTGGAAAATAAATACTGTTGCTGACATGAAGCCCATATGAAAAACAGACTTGTCATCAAGGAGCTCCAAAGATGATGGAAAAGCAAATCACTAAAATTTCTCAATATTATTTCATTTCCATAAGTATCAAATTCAGGCATCTATCCATCTCTTTGTCTCTCTCGCTCACTGTCATCCATAAAGCCAGACCAATGATGGCTCCCAAAGGAAACTATTTCCATTATACTGTCTGTATGTATGCAGACATGCACAGCAGCAGTAACTGGCTCTCCCCCAGGTTTATCTTCTCAAAAAACACTGCCAATTTTAATTTTTCAAAAGCCTATAAGGGGGCCAATAAAAAAGGAAACAGAATAACATCCGACACGATTCACCACAAGCCAAACAAAAAGCGGCATTATCATGGTTTAAGCTGCAATTAACTCTGATGTATCAGTGTTTATGCTCGGTTTCTATTTTAAGAATGGAATTCAATTACATATTTAATTTCCAAATATCCTAACCCTGCTGTCACAAGCTGTTTTGCACTGCATCCATCACTGGCTTTTATTGGGTTAGCTTTAACAGGGGCTGGAAATAACTCTGTGATTGAACTGATTTACCAGTGGAACAAATAAACAGCTCAGTCAAGCAGCAATTCAAAATCACATATTTGCATCAGCATCGGCTTGTAAAGAAAATTCAACTGATGGAGCATAATTAAGCTGTAGTTCAAGTGACAGCAGACAAGATCAATCGTGTTCCAGCTGGTTAGAGATCCACATCCCCCTTCCTCTGCATCGTCGGCTTCTAAAATTACCTGAAGATAATACTGTACATAATAGTTGACTCACCTTTGAATATATCCTGATTCAATGCGTATGTGCTAATGTAACTTCAATGAAAAGACAGGCGAGTATGCCAAATGGCGACAGAAAGCACAAAATGATGGGAGGCTGAGCCCTGCATATGAAATGATTCATATTACATTATGTCAACTCAAGTGTAGGAAAATATGGCTCCACTTGACAGTACTTGCCCCTGACTTTACCAAAGTCACAGTCAAGAGGAGAAACAAGAATTTAGTGTACTTGAGTATGTTCAAAATATCTCCAAGCAAGACACAGAGTACTTCCGCAGTAATGGGAGTAACTATAGAAGTCACCCTTAAGTGTCCTAAGCTCATCCATTACGTCATTAAGGACTGGACAGCTTTGACATTGTTGTTTCGTCGTGGTCCATAAAAGCAATGCGGGGCTCAGGGTGTGTGTGTCAGGAATGGAAGCGGCAGGGAAACTTGACACCAGCTCAATCAATAGACTAGTTTTCTGCTAGACAGGCCGACATTATTTCACTCACTGTGTAGTGTGCACGCCAACCACCACCCATTTTCATTTTTAATGACAATTGTGGTTATATTTCAATTGCATCCACTTCAAGTGTATAAACATTTCAAGCTTGATCTAAAATCCTAATTCTGCTCCCTCGAGATGAGTAGATGGAGGAACATATACATCCACTCAACCACTTAGATAATGAAATAGCTTTGCTAATGGACAGAGCGCTCAAGTGGTGAGGGGAGTACTTACGTAGTAGACCACTGTCCTCTCTCCTCCCAAATGATAGAGACAGATAAGAGCCAGTTCTTGTGATAATTAAGAGATGAGTTTATAAATAATAATATAATCAGAAAATGTACATACTTTGTACATTGAGAGCATGTCAGATTTGTGGAGTGTGTTGTAGCAGGGTTTTAACAGTGATGCTTATGATGGCCGCAAAAAGTTGGGATCCTGTATAGTAATTTTTTTTTTTTCCCTAAAATATATTTTTCTCAATTTCCCAATCTGATTTAAAGACCAAGTAACTATTTTTAAATTATTTACAGAATTTTGACGGGACCTTTGTAAAATTGTGCTTATGACACTTGTGAAGCCTTTTACGGCAATCAGTGAAATTCTTGGAATTATTATTTTAGTGAACACATTTTTTTAAATATTGTAATCTTTTAAAAAATGATGACTGTTTTAGTAGCATAAGAAAAAGTACAGTTTTTCTGATGATTGGAAATCAATAAGTTCTACTACAATAACTTATGTGTGTCATTAAATATGTAGCTGTTTTATCAGACATATACTTTAGACAGACAGACAGACAGTGTTTGTTGCATGACATCAATGGAGGGTTTGATCCTCTTTCAGATGTGGGAGAGAACTCAGCCACCCACTAACTGATATACATAGATTCCAATGGGTCACATGTCATTGGCTGGCATCATCAATTTCGAGTCATGTGACCTGGAAACCGTACAGCCTTTCCAACAAATGCCCAAATGGTTCATCCAAACACCTTCACAATGTGGCCTGTGCTGCGCTCATTCATTCACAGCTGTTGCAAATGCACACAATGCATAAGTACAAAAGCATGCTTCATTAACTAACCGTCAGCCCCACTTGGCCCAGACACGCCTACTGTTTTTCTACAGGAAAGGCTGAACAAATGCGAAGAATTGGATGGATGGATGGATGGATAGATATAATCATAAAAATTTCACAACTAACAATGTCTGTGTGAAAATGTGCGAAAACACCCAGCTGCAGAACTGTTGTTATTTTATACTTTATAGTAAGAATATATAGAGGTAGAACATGGAAAATAAAAATAAAGAGATAGAAGGAAGGTATCACATGGCTGCTTTGAAGACATCCACATTTTTTCACCCACAGTGTATTTTTGGCATGTTTCACACTCTGACTCAAGGTTGAGAAACAACACAAGGCGCCTCCACATCTTTGTGTATTTTCTGCTCAGTTCCTGAGTTTTACTGAACTACTACTTCCATAGTTACCAATATGGATCTTGACATGCAGGTCGAAATGCAATACATTTTATAGCAGTTTAGTAAGAAACAGGAATTAACTTAAATCAGAGATGATTTTTCACTTGATGCATATGTATGCATATGCATCTATTCTAGCGGTATGAAAACCCCCGTGAAATTTGAGAATCCATCATGTAGCGAGACCGCTGCTTTTCACTGAGCCGACTCACCAATCACAAATCAACAGTGTGTTTGGGGGCGGGATATGCGGCTGTGATAAAAACAAGAAGCATGGGAATTGGGATTTGGGAAACGCTTCGTCCATTTTTGAGTCAGTCCTGGCTGCAGTGCAGAGTAGCCTACAGTTCGAGATGTGGCTCAACGTGGGTCGTGGGGTGGACCTAAATGTTTGACTCCAACTACACGGATTCTCAACCACTAATGATGCACTGTCATATGACAGCACACTTATTGTTTTAATACTTTATTGAACATTGAAAAATACGAACTGACCAAAACCCAAATACAGTACCAAGCTTAACCATCCAGGGAGTGCTGCTTGTGCTGTGGACGATAATAGTGCATCCAGTCCGCTCATGGACGCCAAGATGCCCAAGTCAAATACAACCGTTTAGTTAGTTCTGCACCAACTAACTGAGGGTTAAGTGCTTGTAATTTTCGATCCGCCATAAAGTGTAAAAAAAAACAAACAAAAAAAAAAAAACGTGGTGTATAATAAGACAGCACATCATTAAATTCACAAATTTTGTTCTAATTTTTTTTTCAAAATAGTGTGTTTAAAAATTACTCATTTTGGAATCTGAAGATACAGGCATCCTTGCAATTACGAGTTCAACAAAACATGACTAAAAATATTTATGCATGTGTAATATTATAGATGTACATAAGTTTAGAAACCTACATGCAAATTAATGTTACCAGGCGTCATTAAATTTGTGAATTTGTTAAAAAAAATATATTTTTTTTTTAAATGTTCATTTTCACACCACTACGCATTCTTTTTATTGCAGATGCAATTAGGAGTTCAACAGAACATGACTAAAAATATTTATCCATGTACAATATTACTGATGTACATTAGTTGAGCAAATTACATACAAATGAATTTTACCAGGCAGCTTTTATTTTAAGTATACTTACTTCTATACATTAAATACATTTTTAATTCTGTCCAGCATAGGCTAAATAGAGTTATAGTGGTCAACACAGTGATTAACTTCTCTTTATACATGTACAAGAATTGGGAACTAAAGTTAAAATGTTGCTTAAAACATTACCTAAAGAGTTGAAGATTTTATGATGGCAAAAATGAGTCATAACAGGTTAAACATATCCTTGTGGGGAAGCTGTTTTGAAATTAGAACAATTTGGACGACTTGCATCTACGATGATTAAGCTAGTGATCATTTCACATGCTACAAGCTTCTGATGGGCGCTTTCTGTATGCGACTGTGAAATAATCAAGTTCATTGCACAACATCCTTCCTCCTGTAACACTGCCTTTTTCCACATTCTCTTCTGTATTGTGATCACAAACATGATCGCATCATACATTCTGTTGAACTCACATGTTCGTCACTAGAAAGCAAGCTTGCGCCTTTATTTAACCGCATTAGAAAGGGACATTTAAGTTTGCCTTGTCGTCAGTTCAATGAGGAACTGACCCTCATCACTTCTTCTTCTTCGTTGTCAAGTGAGTAGGAGTGCCTTAAATTGCATTACTAACACCGTGAAGCAATTCACTGTAAATTCAGTCAGAGCTATTTGGAGTTTGATCCACGTGTGTCTTAATATTTGCAACTCAAAAACCTCAAATAAGCTCAGTCGAGGAGGCAAAAACAAATTATTATTATTTTTTTTTTACATTTCTCTGAACACTATTGTAATAAAACAGTTAATGAAAATACTGGTTGCTACAATTATGATATGACATTTTATACCATTTAATCTCCTGTGTGAGAGCACGAGGACACTGTAGTGCAGACGGTAATAAGGGACCAGCTGGCAGAGTATTTCAATAAAAGGAACACTGTGCTTGAACAAAACCTTTTCAAGACAATCACGTGTTCGTGAAACAGCAGCCAGCCGGCCTCCTGATAAATTTCTCACTGAATCTTTTAAAATGTGGCTAAAATGTCAGCGCTGGTCAGTAGGCATCACGTGACCATGGCAAAGCATGCAGTTCGTAGGCCAGCAGGAGCGCAATCACAATGCATCAAAAACTGTGGGTGTGTGTGAGTTTTTGGAGTGTCTCAACAGTCAAATCCTACCCTGTCATTCTTCACTTCCAAACAGACAAATCTCCTGATATTAAATGACTCAAAATCTGTTTGTTCTTTGGCTGACATTAGCACACAATGTGTCGACGTTTTAAAAAACAAAACAAAAACAAAAACAAAAAACAGAAGCCACGGGTTTAGTTTCACTACAAAAGAATGGAAAAGACTCTAGATTCCACTTTACGACGCCAGAGGCAGTGCAAAACATTGCACCATTCCCACAAGAGTTGACATGCCCGAACCTGTACACAGGCGAGGGAGTATGTTAAGCAAAGCAGGAGCCTTGTATCTCATCCAGGAGCTTCTCAACATATTGACAACACAATTACAGTAACTCTACCTGGAAACAAATCATGTGTTCTTTCTTTAGGTTTGGTGCGTATACTAGCTGTAGAAACATCACTTCTTTGGGTGCAGTGAGCACTGCTACTGAAATACTACCAGTGAGGGTTTCAGACTCGGGAATAGTTTCCCTGCCAACAGCAGAAGAGCAGCAGCAGAGCGCTTGCCAAGTTCATATTTCATGGCTTCAAAAGCCATTGAATGGCTATGTTCACGCTACATAACTTCCTCTCTTAATTTAAGAATGCAGAAGGTGTGAGTTACACCCTACATGTCATGACTGAGCAGTGACAGTGGGTCAAACTATATAGACAGAAGCCATGGAGCGCAATCAACGAGGTCAAACTTACCCTACAGCTGGGGTGTTGTCGATGTTCCTTAGCTAAGAGTAGTCTTGCTATATTTACTAGTGTCGGAACCAATTTTTGACCACCCAATACCGATTCCGATACCCAGTTTTGCAGTATCGGCTGATGCTGATACTGTACCGATACCTAGGTTGCTGTTTTTTCCCCAACAGGAAAAATTTGTATGTCATTGGTTCAGAGCATTCAAGGGCCAATAGGATATCTTGGCTTAACATGCAGTGAACACATTACACGTCAATGAATGTCGTGCACAAGCAAGACACAATATGCTGCATCCAAAGTCCTATATTAGCGTTGGAAATAATGGTTCCGGCGTGTTACTTGTTTGTACTTGCCGATGCCGATACCACTTTTATGCAGTATCAGGGCCTCTCTCGATACCGGTATCGGAACAACACTAATATGTATTTAACTTTTTTTCACAAAAGTAACTTAAAAGTATTAGATAAGTGACACATTATACTTACAGGGATTTGTGATATACCTTAAATTGAGTGTTGGGGTGTGGGATTTATTCTAAACAGTATGTCGGGGGTCTGTGATGCTTGCTCTAACTACAAGTCACCCCTGAGCTCATTAAATTCAGTATTTTCGGGGGAAAATTGTCTAAATCCGGCGTACCTCACTCTCACCTGACATGAGTTTCAGATTAGTTTTGGATTTGCTTTTTGCAATTTACTAAAAGAAGGATCAACCACAACATTAACACTAAAAATTAGTGACCAAATTAAGACGAGGTCATCATTATTTCAGCATTCATAAATTTTTATTTTTGTGGTTCTTGTGTGCCGTCAGATTTTTCCAAATTAGGATAGTCATAAAGCATAGGAAACACTGAGCTATATGCAAACAAAACACGAGTTCCACGTCAGTCACGTGGCCGCGTTTGAATGGTGCCTCCCGCATAGTTTGGAGAATAAATGTAAGAGCTGTCACACAAATGAAATGTCACAGCACATGGCAGCTGTGATAACGCTAACACAGATACAGAATAAATTGTCTTTTGTTTAGGAGGATAATAAGGTTTTAATGAGGAAAAGCGGCGACTGTTAAGATAACTATTCAAACGGACATACTCGAATTAGTGATTTGTTCATTTTCTCTATGAAATGTGCGTTTATTTCACTTTAGTTTGCCGCACTGTAACAGGTTTACGGTAGCTATTTGTGATGTCACAGCTTGACTACTTTGCATTTCCACGAGTAGCCCGCTAACGACGCCAACAGTGCTTGAAGCTAACTTTTTTTTTTTTTTTTTTTTTACCACCCTGTTACAAAATTATTGTAACCTCAACACCTAAAGGTCTTTCGACTCACCTGTGATAATGAATGGCCGATCTGTTCTTCATGAGCAGGTGGTATTTATCAGCCAAAAACCGTGGCGGTCGGCAAAGCGTCCGCCGGTATGTCTGCACTTCCCTCTTTGTGTCTTCCAACATCCTTGGTTTGACTAGTTGCAACCGCACCACACAGGAGCGGGAGGCGGAGTTTCAACTGACCTCATCCGGAGACGAGGCGAGCTGGACGGACGCCAGCACTGTCAACACCGCCCCCAACCCAAAGTATCGCTTGGGTATTAAATATAAATTTCCTTAGTTGTGTTTTCGACAATACCTGGCTGTACAGTTTATTACACTTTTTTTTTTTCATGTCTCTGGATATAGTTAACAGACATGTTTGTCAGAATTTCCCATTTTTAATTGCTAAATTGTATTCATTCCTTGTTTTTATTAATTTCCAATTAATAAGTGGTTGGTGTGGTGTAGAGTAAATTAACTGACATTGTAAAATAAACAAGTTTACATTTTAGTACATAATCGTTGCGTTAAAGTTAATTAGAAATATAGATTTTATTAATATTACAAAGACATTTTAAATAAAACCCATCCCTGGATTAAAAGTCAATGTATAATCGACAAGCTGTGTCAATGTCATGCTACTGAATTTCTATATTGTACTTGAATAATATGAGACAGTATGAATACGAGGCTGCGATTGGCTGGCAACCAGTCCAGGGTGTCCCCCGCCTACTGCCCAGAGCCAGCTGAGATAGGCGCCAGCACCCCCCGCGACCCTTGTGAGGAATAAGCAGTCAAGAAAATGGATGGATGGATGAATACGAGGTTAATTGATAATCAACAAAAGCACTCTGCCAACCAGCCAAAGCCTTTTGTGGAATCTGTAGAAATGCTGAATTACTTTCATTGAACTTATATTGCCTTAAAGATTACTTCTGTGGGGTCATTTCCATTTAAATTTAGTAGACGTGGTCATAAACAACAACCTTGAATGGACAATTCCAAACAACCGGGGCATTTATGATATTTCTGCAATGCAACACAGGTTACACGATGAAAACAAACAGCATATTGTATTGCTTTTGTCTGTGACAAGCATACAAATCAGGCAGATTGTTAAAGTCAAATGACATTTTATCACATTTTGAAATCAAAATAATCCTCACAAATTAAATTACAACGATCCAAAATGTAATGCTTTTCAATGAGCAGAAAGCATCTTTCAGAGAAAGACCGCCATTTTGACATCTGACGTAACGTACAGTACTTTTTTCAATCAGCTTCTGCCTTCTAATTAACAGCTTAATCAAGTTATCCAGTAACCTACACGAAAGGACAAATGCACAACTGCTTAATGAATGTTTATTTTGACATGTAAAATGATCAATATTAGTAGAAATGTGAACAAATATCCAACCAATTATGGTTAATAAACACTTGGCTAATTGTTATACCTTTACAGTTTATATACATCAGTAAATACAGAGAGAAAAGTCATCCGGTGAAGACAACGATCTTAGTTCTGGAATTCAGGAACATTCCTTAAGCAGACAGGCACACACTGGATTCCAATAAAAATTATTTAAATTGTCCATATTAAAGACTTCAGATTAAATATATATTGCTAAATATATATTTTATACAAAACACTATACAATACTTTGAGATTTGTAGGCAATTATTTCTTAAATTTTCTGTATGATAAATCCATAGATCAATTTTACAGATTAAATAGTAATATAATTGACATGGGGAAAGAAAAGTCATGAAATGCTACAAATTGACTCTACAGTTGGATTACAAAGAACTCACCAGATCTGATGACAGCTTTTGCTTCTGTTAAGGGAATGATGGGGAAAAGATACCCATAACCGTAAGCAGAAATACCTGTACACATATATTTTTTTTGTTTCTTTATGGATCTGAAGCAAATAGACTGTACACTTCTCATGTCTGAGGAATCTTAAAGCCCTTCTCTAAATTTATGTTTAGTGTTGGGATGAGGATCTAAAAAAAAATATATATATATATGTCTACGGTGTTATTTTGCGAAAGTCTCATAAAAAACTGGTAGAATATCTCAGTTGTTGCGAAAACCATTACAAGAACAACTCTGCAATGTTTGAGATTCTGACTCACTTTGGCTGAATAATTTTGATGGACCTGCAAACACTGAGCCACAACAGAACTGCCAACCTCAATTCCCCAGAAATTACACAGATTACACAATTATAGGACGTCAAAGGCCAACAATTTCTGCAATGAAGTTTTGCTTCAGGTATAAAATGCCTGTTGTGACGTTAACATACACTTCAAACACAATATTTATTTCGCCTAATAGAAAAGACATTTTGGTGTTGTGATTGTTATGTAATATTCATAGTTGCATTCTGTTCTTGTTGCGAGAAACTTAACTGGCAAACAAAAGACCACCATGAGGCTACAACAGAGGATGAAAAATGAGGACATATTACATAATTATAGCACATAATTGAGAAGTTTCATGAACAGAGTTTATACCTCTCTTCCCCTGATTAACAGAGAGAAACTTCATCTTAAGGACGCAGGTGAGTCTAAACGAGGTGAGAGCAAATTCAATACACTTGTTGGGATTTGAAATGATGAATTAGTCCATTTCTTATTTATAAGCATAAATGCTTGCTATCATATGTGGTTCAGCTCACAGTTTGGACCTCAGTGGCTTCAGATACTTATGATAGGACTCGTGGACCTGCAAAAGGAAGAACGCAACCGTTAATTGAAATGAGTGATTGCGGATTACAATCATTTTTCACCAATTATTATCCTTTCCAGCGATATTTGCTGACCTCTGTAGAATTCAGCGGTGAGCGACGGGCCCATTCAAACATGTGTTCGTAGACATTCCCGTCGTATCGCCCCAAGACTGAATTTAACATCTTGTCATGGATATCAAAGGCATCTACCAGCGCCACAGCATTTGGCCTCAGCTCAGAAAGCAGTTCCTTGATATGTGTCGTAATCTGCAGCACCTGGGACCCGTTCAACAGTCCAGCCTGAAATAAAACACATGGAACTATAGATGAGGATAAGACGATTACAGTTTGCAAAGTACAGACAGTGAGAAAATCTTCATGGTTTTAAGTGACAAGACAAAATTAAGTCACCAACCACTAAATCGGGTTTTGCGCTTTGCTTCGTTCTTGTTTTTCTCATCTTATTCTTTACTGCATGACCGATTTCTGTTTCATGTACAGCACTTAGTATATAGCAATGCTTGTTTTAAACTGCTTTATAAATAAAGTTGAGTTGAGTTCATTCGCGGCAGCAACAACCTGATGTCATCGTTAGTAGATCGAAGAACGTAGTCTCATTTCCCCCCAAATAGTTCGACTTCCTCCCACCTCACTCATGTGAGACTTTATTCACTGTGCCATGTGACGTTTTTTTGTGCGTGTCACTCTAAGTCATGCTTTGCGCACTTTTTTTGTCTCATCACGGACACGTTCCATTCACTTTAGAAGTTGCATTTGTTTTTGTAATGTAAACTGAATAAGTACATAAAAAGATCGGATCGAGCAAAAACAAAAACACAAATCTGAATTTTGCCCTGCAGTGTGAACGTAGCCTTATGCTGTCCCCAGGTGGCTAAGGTGGGCACAGCCAAAAGGAGCAGCACAATGACCATTCAAATGATGCAATATGACATTGCCATTACTCTACATTTTTATCAAATATAATATTATGGAGTGCTAGTTATCCTTATTGAGTCTTTCTTTTTCAAACACACTGAAACAGATTCATGGAATTTCTATTAATTTCAATGGGAAAAGATCATTTGGGATATGAGTGTTTTGGGTTGCAAGCATGGTCATGGAACTAATTTGTCTTTTATCTCAAGGCATCACTGTAGATAGATTTGTACCTGAAGGAAGTCTCCAGAGTTGTTTGAGATGCCATAAAGTGCGTAGAGGCGAGCAAGCGTCAACAGCACCGAGTGTATGGGGGCATCATCAATCTCCCCCAACTTGTCAGCGAAGAGCTTCACGACCACATAGTGGCAGTGGGCCTGGAGGACATGGAGTTTCATGTCACACAGTCAGGTAAGCAAGCCAACAGTCGATATGGAAGAATGTTTACTTCATTCTATTGAGTTTACCTATAAATAGAAATTTATTGCAGCAAAGCAATGAAACTCAAAACGTACTGAAATGAACCATATTAAGTTGTATTACTTTTTCTTTTTCTTTTTTTTAATTGCCCCCTCACCCCTGGTGAATGATTGCCGAGGAGCATTAATGTGCATGAACACATCTGTGGCACAAAGAAGGTTGGGGACAACTGAACTAAATGTTGTTCACACGAAATGTTCTTACATCAGAGGCTCGGACCAGGTCGATCGCACTATTATTCCAGGCATCCTCTTGGCTCTTGTTGTGTTGCATCTCCTTCTGGATGCTCTCGGCTGCCAGCTCGACCAGACTAAACACACAGAAGGATCATTTGCATATATCAGAGACAACTCGGCTTCTGGCTTGTGACAATCTATCGTTCTGGTCTCGTACGTGGCAGCCCGTAGTTTGTAGACCTCCACCAGGCTGGACATGTCATTCATATCGATGCCAGTCGATCTTGCGGCGGCGAGCTGTGGCTGGATTCTCGGATGGTCTGCCTCATTCAGGTATGACACAATACCTTGGAGCCGCTGACCCGCTCTAGCTTGCCTGTAGCTCTTCATCAAGTATCTGCATAAACACAAACACGACAAATGAAGATAATCACGTCATTGTGGACGAGGTTAACTAATATGGATTAACAACAAAGCCCAAACAGATCCAGATTAGCCCTGTTACTTGTATTTGTTATTGTTGTAGGAGTTTGTGATGCCTTGCATTTCTGGTCTAACTGGACTGTTGAGGGGATGCACGTTTAAGGTTACATTTCGTAAAATCCTAGCTATGCTTCTCATCGAAACCTTGTCCCAGCGCCGTCCACTTAAGACAAACCTCTTTTTCAAAGAGGTACCTCCCTTTTCCCCATCAGAAAAAAAAAAGATAGTCGCTTCAGTAATTTCAGCTATGTTGTTCACAAACATTAAACAGCTCCTTACTGAACCCATTTGAACTACTTGCACTACTAATTCAAATAACAGGCCTTACAATAGCACATGAACAGTCTTTCAGATGACTTAAAACCTTGGAGTCTAGTAGCAACATGTTTTGAAAAGTTTCAGTTTTGCATGACATGAGTTATAATATACTGTCTACAGTAGTAATATTTTTAGTTCTGCTTCCCAGCTTTCACCCTATTTCCTATTGATATTTCTGGATTACACTTGTGCATTGCTTTTTATGGACGGATGCCCCTTTCTATTTTTTGAGGCATAGGACTCGCACCAAAATTTGGCTTGTTTGCCACCTCAAAGTCTAGTAAGCTCACACCAACTGCTATTCCCGGTTAGTCTCCATCTAAGAACTTAACCAAGCCTGATCCTGCTTTGCTTCAGAGATCAGGCATTCTCAGTGTAATATGGACATACCCGAGTACTGTATTATTGTTTAGTAGGGATGATGTAACAATAACGGCAATACCGCGATATTGTGATATTAAAACTGCTACAATATTGCCGTCATGTAACGGTATTAAAAGCAGCATATCTGTTAAAAAAAAAAATTCAGGTTGATTTCCATTTGTGTAGTTCTAGTACCCTCTGGTGGCTAGTTTTTTAGTGCCGTTTAATTTTCATAAGGCATGTTTTGGCCCTTCTATGTTTAAAATCCACACTAACGGTCAGATGACGGGGAAGGCAATATGCTTGTGAACCGAGTAAATATGTGGAGGAACTCAATGTGTGCATGCAGTAGTAATTATGTGCCGCAAAATTAATTATTAGAGATTGTAGGTGGTTTATATGAATTGTTGTTATGTACTAAAGCACAATATTGTGCTCATTTTGCAGTATGAGCTTTTTTTTTTTTAATTATTATTATAAAATATCACCAACCTCTCATTGTGATGTTGGGTATTGTTACATCCATATTGGTTATTGCCATTATTAAAAATGTGATAACAAATAAATAAAAAAAAAAGTTTACTCATAAAGTCCCACCCCCACAATGTATACGAGTAACTAAATGCCCCCTGCCACCATATGGCAAAATACGTTATGCTTGCATTTGTCTTAGTGTGTGCTTCCAATAGACAAACAGTGAGAAAATCTTGCATAAGATACCACTTGCAGTGTAAAAAAGCCCTTGGGAAAAATACTACCATCCAACAATTTAGAGCTAATAAAAGTCCACCTGTACATTTGTGCTGAATGACACACCTCGCAGTCTGCAGCATCATAACTGTGTTCTCTCCCTCATAGGTACAAGTTGGAGTGAAGTCAACATATATGTCTGGAAAGGCACTGCTGCAGGAGTAGCCGTGACCTCCGCACGACATGCGGCACACCTCGATAGCGGAGTTGGCGGCCCACGTGGTGAAAGCCTTCAGACCCGCAGACAGAGCGTGGAGCTACACGTTGGAGAAATGTGAAAAGAAAAACACAAAGGGTTGAAATCATTTTTTTACACAACCCAATAATTCATTAGGAGTCGGCAAACAAACCTAGATGTAGACAATATTAATGCCCAGACATCAATTAAACATCACTATCAAACATTTGTTATCATTTTAAACACTGACTATATCTGCTCTGAGTACCTCTGGCAGCTCACTCAAGTCCCCCTGGTTGATGTCTCCAGTTATGCGGTGGTACGTTTGGTTCATGTACTGGCCAACAAAAGTGAAGGCATAAGCCATCGCAAGCACAGGGAACAGTTTGTATTGCTGCGTCTGGTAGTCGAGGATCTGAGGCTCTGGTGCTCTGCAGGACAGGAAAATTTCAGTCTGCTGTGTTTTAATGAACAAGGACACGAAATGGGCAATATAATCCAGTGTTTGTGCATGAGTCAAATTGTTTTCTTAAGTGACTCCATGTAGCCAGTGGTGACTAACCCAGGCCGGATTTCAGACTGGTGGCGGACAACGCTGTAGCGGATGGCGATGGTACTGGACTTTGCGAGGGCCCGTGCAGACTCGCCTACAATCATGGAACGGATGAAAACCATGGTGCCGTACGTCAGCTTAGCGCTGGGCGGCTTGACATAGGTGCCATCTGGGTCCACCTAGTGGGCAGACAACAACTATTTAGCATGTTGATCTTCAAGTTGAAAAAAGTAAAAAATAAAATCCTCCATTTATCCCCTTTATTTGGGGGACAGGTGGTACCACAAGGGTGCTGTAATTGTCTCACATTTGATACCGACGTGTCTGTGGAATGCCTTTTCTAAATTAACACAGTGGTGGTCTTTTAAACTCAGTCTTTTACCATTTGTACAAATATGTATATCAATTTAAAAATACATGCACCGGCTTTCTATTTTTCAGGTAAATACACATTGATAGAGGATATAAGCATATAATATACATATGTGGTACTGGTAAATGGTAATATAAGCATATATTATAAGTTGTGTTTCCTTATTTGTGGAAATGACCAATTGTATATTTTGTTATTAACTCATTCACTCCCAGCCATTTTCACTAAAGCAACCCCCTTTGCTCCGGGCTATTTTACTGGATTTGGACTGAATTTGCAAGGCCCACAGAATAGTGTGTTCTTTTGCTATAAAAACATGGATGGAACCATCGGGAAAAAAAACATGTTTTCTGTTTCCATTTTGCAGCAATTAGCATTAGAATATAGCTAAGTTTCGTCATTATTCACAAATCTGTTTAGAATTGTGGGGAAACAGCTTGTTTTCAACATGGCCGTGGTTGAGCTCTTATACTCTGCTACCACCTGATGGCCGTTTTTGTAATTACTATCATTGCTTCACCCGTTCTCTGCAGTTGAGAGGCTGCATCAAAGCCTTCTGTATGCTCTAGCATAAAAAAAAACAGAAAAATGTCTATGGGACACTTAATCATTTAAAATAGAATGTATTCATACGTTTTGGGGAGCAAATTAGTTAACAGGAAAAATTTTTGTGTCGACGTAAATTAGATATCTTTGGGAAATCAATGTATTTCTTTTGCCATACTAAAATGTACAAAATTCATAGATTAGAGTAGAGTAGAGTGATCAGCTGACCTTAGCGTATTTCATGAGCATGTTCTCCCGTGGTATCCGCACATGGTCAAGTTTCAAAAAGCCGTTGTCAACTTCAGTAAAGCCAAATTTGGGTCCAATATCGCCAACAACAACACCTACGAAAGAAGAGTTTGTTTCTGTGCACTACGAAATATCAACAGATATGCAATTTAAACAGAAGAAATTCCCAATATTGTAGTTACCTGGCAGTGGTATGTGTGTGCTCATGTCACGGATAGGTACGATGAAAGCATGCAGGCCGTGGCAGTTTCCTTGTGTATAAAGCTGGGCAAGTACAATTGCGTGGTTCGAGGTCTTCCCAACTAGAATTCATAAGAGGAAGGATTTTATTAGGTTTGTTACACATTTCACTTTTGCATTTCAAAAAGCAACAGTTACTGTGGTTCAGAAATACATAAATTTCTAAAATATAACAAATAGTTTTCCAGTCTTAGAAGGTGTTTACATGTACTTACGGCCTCCAGGCCACCATTTGATGGAGCTGACAGTGGGACTGTTTAGGATAAACTCTTCTGTAACTGGGTCATATGTGGCAGTGGTCTCCAGCCCGCGGATATGCGTGCCTGGAGGAAAGACATAAAGCACACACACTTAACAAA
The DNA here is from genome assembly GCF_051991245.1 of Festucalex cinctus. Taxonomy (NCBI): domain Eukaryota; kingdom Metazoa; phylum Chordata; class Actinopteri; order Syngnathiformes; family Syngnathidae; genus Festucalex; species Festucalex cinctus. The sequence goes on from NC_135416.1 coordinate 14,262,950, forward strand.
TAAGATTACAATAAATGTTGACTCAGCACAATAAACTAACAAAATCCAGTGTAGTAAGTAAACACAGAAAGTGTCTCGGTAGAAAACAAGCCCATGAGAGTTGCTATAAAGTCACTAGCCAAACCATTAGGCAAACAAATGTGTGTGCTGCAATATGCACTCCCACTACAATATGAACTAAACGTGACATGAAAGTAGAGGAGTAAAGCAGTGCACCTTGTAAATGTTTGACAGATCCAAAAACATGCTAACAATCTTACTGTTATGTCCTTTCAAATCCGTTCTAAAGCATATTGTGTGTGCCAACTAATCATTTTCCAGTCTGATTGACGCACCAAAAGTGGAATATATAAGAGTAAACTTTGTTGGGTTTGGCTGTTAGAAATACAAATCTGCCGGCCCAGACATTTGGAATTCGGAAGGTCTATTGCAAAAGCAGCAGTTCACTTTTTTTTTTTTTTTTAACTCCTTAACACAGCTCGGCTCAAATCAGTTGGTGGACTTTGAGCCACGCTGTTCAGTATTTTACCGTGGCCCATCTCAGTCTGAGCGTAGGTGCCGATGATCTCTAGGTTCCAGGCAGGCATGAAGAAGCGGTCCATTTGTTCTGGAGTGGCCTGGTTGAGCAGTGTGGGCAGGAACATGCCGAGATGCAGATCGAAAGGCTCGGGTCTGCCCGGGTGCACAGAGCTAAACCACGGAGGATGGGGCCGGTGGAATAGGAAACCAGGAGGTAATGCAAGGCAAAAGACAAGGAGCGGACAACACAGAAGCATTTTTGAGGGGGGACAAATTATGGAAAGCGTCAGCCAAATTAAGTGCAAATATGTGGAGAAATTCAAAGAAAGTGGGAGAGAAAATGAATGGATGGAGGTTGAGCACAGAAGAAGCCATAAAAAAAAAAAAAAAGCACAAATCATTTATAAAACTTGTGAGCTGTTCATGTAGATTTAAAAAAAAAAAAAAAACTCATTAGTGCATAATTTGTCTTGAAGCTCGAGTTAATTTGTAACAGTGAAGAGAAATAAGTCCAAGGAAGTAATTGATTTACCAGGTCTTGTCACCACTAATGGTGTCACATATATAATTAGACTTAGACTTGGCGATATCCTATTTTAATGGGTTCTGTGTAAAAGCCAAAGGCCGATAAACCCTCTGTTACAGCGCTGATGTGCAAATTTTGCAAGATCTCTGTGTAGTAGGTGCCATTCCAGATATAATAAAGGCTCTACAAGAAAGACTCAGCAATTAGTTCAATGCCTCCGTGGTATCTCTGTGAAATTCCAACGGAAAATGGACATTCACTGGGCAGCAACAAACAATAACTTGCTAGTTGACCTACTTTGTTCCTAGCAGGTTTCTTAGTCAGCCTTTCGGAATTCAAAGGGATAATGAGTTGGAAGCTACAACTCAACCTTGTTACGGGCCGTCACCATCCATGATGTTCTATACCTGGGGTCCCTAACCAGTCGGCCTGTGCTCAGTACCGGCTGCATATCATTTGGTCCCAGGCTAGAGAGAAAGGAGAACGAAAGTATTTTATTGTGAAAAATGGCTGTGCGTATTTGCAGCACTTTGCTTGTCTCGCCCGAGTTAGCCCACAAGCTAAACACATAGCTAAAGTAACCAAATACAAACCATGTTCAAGAGCCTCTTTATACTACACACATTAACATCGGCCCAAATTCAAAAGTAAATTGGTAGGCTTGGGATCAGGGTCGACAGACATTAGGTTTAGCTACAAACACAATTTATATGTATAGGATAGGCATTGAATAGCCAGAATCTAATCATTGGATTCACAAATGGTGTGGTTTTCTTACCACATTTAGAAGCATACTACATATTCCACTGTGAGTGAGTACCACATGTTGGCATTTGTGATTACAAAGATCCACTTGAGAAGTTGACTGCTGGCTTGAGGAAGATGAGATTCGTAGGGGATTTTTGAAATGCCTGACAACTCGCATTTTCATTTTGTCGTTGCTAATACTAATGATGCTTACCCAGTCAACCAATATATACTGCAGAAACATATGTACGGAAAGGATAGTTGATTTCATTGTGGAATCTAATTATAAAAATAAATCACTCATGGCTAATAATTAAAACTTACAAACAAAACGATTTCTATCAGTAGTAGGCTAAAAAAAAATTATTTGTCCTTGAATATTGATCTGTCAAACACATACTGTACAAGTAAACATATTCACACTTAAAAATGGGCCTGTTTTCAAAATATAAGGATTTTTAATTATCTCCAAAAAGGAAAAAGGGTGTACTCCAGAACTGACCGTGACCTAGCTCAGTTTGAGCATACGTGCCAAGGGCCTGGTAGGACTCTGCTAGAGGTATCCATTTCTTGGACTGCTCTGGGTCACATTGGCCATACAGGGTTGGGAGGAACATGACAAAGTGTACTCCCATTGCCTCGTGAAAGTTACCTCGAAACATTCTGGGTGAAGGGAAGGTATACAATTATTCAGTGATTTTTAAGCATTGGGTACTAATATAAAGATAATGTACTGACTTAATGAAATTCTGGGAATCACTTTATTTCTATATCAATTATAATAGCGGGTTACTTCAGATTGAATGTTTTTCTATCAAAAAAAACAAACAAAAACAAAAAATAAATATCAAAAACAAAAAAGATATGCAAGGACTACATTGGACAAGAGGCAATAATGTCAGTCACCTTTTGCCTATGTCTTGTAAGTAAGACATTTTGATTAAATTCTACTTTATGTGCTAAACATTACTTTATCTTTTTTTTTCCTTTGCTATGATTATTATACACCAGAGAGAGAATTCAAAACAGTTTTTGTTTCCTCTTATCAAATGACAGGCCTCTACTATGGCTAGGTTTACAATTCAGGGCAGGTCCAAGAGCCCAATTTAGTATCTTTATATGTCTATCAGTCTATTTACATATTTGTACAGTTCAGGTGACACGTACCAGATATCATCTCACTGTTTGTTTACATTTTTTTCAAATTTAGTGTGTTTATCTGTCTATCAGTCTATTTACGTGTTTCTACAATTCAGGTGACACATATCAGTTATATTATCACTGTTTACATTTGCAGAAAAAGGAAACAAGTTGTATATGCATAGATGCACACATTGCACAATAAGTACATGTCAACGTTGATAAGGATAAAATACTTTAAGTAAACAAACAATTTAAAAATAAGAAAAAAAAATACGCTAGAACCTAATTTAGTTGGCCTGGACTGAGTCTTCCCTCTCAATGATATGAATGAGGGTAATGTAGGCATTATTTAGCTTTTTTTTCTTTTTCTTTTTTTTTTTCTTTGATGCCACAAAATGTGGTGCTACTCTCTTTTTGGGGCATGTAAGATTCACACAAGTTATCAATACAGATGGGGGGAGGGTCCCTACTGTCAGAGGCTCAACTCTGCTTCATGGGAGCTTGACTTGCACAGTATGAAAGGTCCAGCTGTTTTATGTTCAATGAAGGAAGGATCAATGATCAACACTTGGAAAAACAATGGACTAAACAGCGTTATTGTCACTCAAACTGAAATCTATCGCCTATTATAGTCAGGGCTATGCATAGCGAATACCGAATAGTTTTAAAAAAGTCTAATACAGCTATACAGTTCAGTATTATATACATATATTATTATTATTATACAGTGTCCTGTATTAAAGGTCTACTCTATGCACCTACAAGCTGGAAAACCCATACAGCACAACCTTTGGCATAGTTTTAATCTCTAAATGTACTTTGCTCCAACTTTGTCCATACAAAACTACAATGCCCATGGAACAGTTTACATAATACTCTTTGACACTTCGCAAATGACAATTTAGCGTGGGGTTTTGCCACGTTAAAGAAAAGAAGTGTTTGATGAAGTATCATTCTTTCTGTGTGACCTGCACTCCTTCAGACTTATCACATACCTTTTATAGCAGTAGATCTCTTCTGGGTCCGCAATGCCATACTCCCTCAGCTTGAGGATCATTTGGGCACTTTTTTTAACAGCTTGGTCATAGCGCTCACTGCGGGACAGGAAGTTTGGGTCCTCATTCTTAAAGTCTGGATCATTCAGGACCATTGATTCTGCAGTGGAATAGGGGGAAATCAATAAGCAACACAGCAAACTCTATATTAAGCATATTGTGTGCCCACTACAGCGCACCTTTTTAAGTGACCATTTTTGTTCCTTTGATCTTTTTTTTTTTTTTTCAAAATCTGTTTTATAGTAGGCTACAATGGCAATGCTAAATTTAGAGTTATGTGGCTAAAGCGTGCTGCAACATGCCAGGCAGCATTGTGGTCTAGTAGTGGAAGAGATGCTAAGGAACATTTTAGAAAGCGTGTTTTAATAATTATTGATGTGTTTAAAACTTGAAGGAGGGCATGGCAATACCAGTAATGTTTTTTTCTAATATATGGTATATATATCCTTGATTTTTTCAAATCATCATCGATGCCTTGTCATATTATTGTAGGTGTCTCTTCGAGAGTGATAATCTTCATCTAGCTATGCCAGTGGTGTACAGCGACAAGCAGAACAATTAAATTCACTTGCACAAGATGGCTGCGGCAAAAGGTATATAATTAACCTATGAATATTGAAAATATGTTCCTTGGCTCAATAAAAAAAATGTTTTTAAAAATGGCAACCCTGGACTACTGTTAATTATAAACACACAGCGATAGAAACAATGAGGCGCGCAATGAACTTTTAAGATAAATACAAAGCCATTAAATGAAGCAAACAGTCTAGCTAAATGAGTAAAATGAACATACGAGTACTATCAATCGAGTAATATGAAGTGAACAATAACATGAGCTTCTAGCTAACATTAGCCGCATGAAGTGTGCTTCGTTTGACTTGCTTTAACGCTCCTTGACAATAATTTTAGAAACACTTGGAGATAGACTACAGATTCCAAGCGGGTTCGAGTTCAAGGTGTCCAAAGTGACTTGTTAGATCACACATGCATGCGGCAAGTTACCAATTTCTCGTCTCCTGTTGGTCTTCTCGGGGCCTCCGTTCAGAATGTTGGTGAGTTTCTCCACGTCAAATGTTGTCTTTCGCCTCTCGTTCAATATGTCGGGATTCATGTTTGAGCTCAAAACGAACTTAAAGGAGAAAAATAGAATGAGAGCGACGTGCGTTTTTGCGTGGTTTTGTCCTGAGCTGAAGTGACCTGCTCTCACCCTCCGCTTGGCAAGGCGGGTGACGTCAGGTCACGTGGCACAAACCCGGAAATAACATTCACTTTTTTTCTTGTCTTATCATCCTTCGCCTCAACTCGTCTACAGTAACAGTTAGGAGGGTTAGTAGTTAACCGCGTAATCCGAGTTTTAATAACGTGGAGCACGCCGTCGCCTATCACTACAAATAGCGAATCTAGCGATGCTTCCCGCTACTGCGGTGTATTATTTCCCGTGGGAAGTGAAGTCTGGAGCGTTGCAGGACGGAGAGTCTGTGCGAACATTTGGCAGGTGCGCTTGTAACTCACTTGATATTTTATTTTTTATTTTACACGGTGGCAGATTGGGTCATCTCATCGTGACCATTATTGATGAGTGTTGGGGTTATCCATCAGGTCATGGGCAGGCTAGACAAACTAAAAAACTATATGAGTGAGACACTGAGACTACTTTAACAACAGTAAACTGAGTCTCACCAGAGCATTTTACTTTACAACTGTCAATTATATAGAATTAACAGTTTTGACAACTTGTTAAAATGAAAAGGAACCCCTCTGCACACAAAATAGTTTCACTCTTAACTTGCACAGCACTACCACACACAATTTGGATAACTTTGCTATATGCCAAATTCTCACAGGATACTCCCGATTCAACTGACAACATACATGAACAAACCATATCGTACTGTACTGCTTATCCTCACAATCATATCCCATTTTTTCTAGACTCACCCGTTATGAGTCGGACAAGTCCCAGGCTTCACTAACAACTCAGCATTCTTCCAAAGAGCACCATGTTATCATCAATACCTCGTTTGTGGAACCATTTAATCCCATAATTGGAGCCCAATATGTAGTATTGGGTGAAATAGAAACAGTTGAAGGTAAGGAAAGAGTATCCAGTTTTGTACGTCTTCTAATACAAACATTATATAATTTTTCATTACAACGTTCTTTTGTGTTGTTAACAACTTTCTGCAATTGGCTGGCAACCAGTTCAGGGTGTAGGCCTACCCCACCTACTGCCTGAAGCCAGCTGGGATAGGCGCCTGCGACCCTTGTGAGGAGCAAGCGGTTAAGAAGATGGATGGATCATAACAACTTTTTGTTTTGCAGGGGTTGACATGAGGGTCTGTGCACGTGTGCTCAACTGTGTAGATGGTGTAAACATTGCCCTTCTGCAAAAAGCCATCAATGAGCAGAGGAGCTTCTTCAAGGAAAGGCAGAGCCATCCGGAGGTTGCTGCTGTCCATCATCCAGATGCAACTTGATCTTGCTTATCGGTTGCTGACAATATGGATGTTTAAATCAAGCAACTGCTATTACAAGTCTTGTTTGGTCGGAGATGACGTCATTGATGTTCGAGTCAAGTTAGTGCAGTGCAGTGCAGGTCATGTAACTCAAAGAAGAAAAGTGCTTTTCATTTCTGTTTGCACCTTTGCAGTTCCTATTCAGCTCTAGGTAGAACACTGCTGCGGTGAATCAAAGAAAAAAAAAAATCAGGACGAGTAAGCCTTTATTTTTCTTAGTTCCAACTCTTCATGGATTTTCTGCATTATCTTTTGTTACAGCATGGGCAAAAATGTAGCCATTGATGTGATTGCATTACTTCAATACACTTATTATGCTTGTGCTCGCGATCATGATCTATGTTAATTTGTTAAATAAAAGCAGAGGAACTGCCTGTTTTACCTACATGTGTTTTATGTAAAGGAGTACACAAGAGACATTATAATTTAAATTTATTGATATGTGTTTCTTCATAATGTATCTAACAAGACTGAGTTAAAAGTGAACAGTGTCAAGGATAGCCCGCAAGTAATACATAATCATATTAATCTTAGTAATTAGCATTGCACCATGTCCCAGTATTCCACAATATCATCAGGTAGATACTTCATTTCTAGTAATATTAATTAAAATCAAAATAACATCTGCCCACATTTGACATGTTTGGTAAACAAAGGCAACTTGGCAGCAATCTTTTGGGTTTGACAGAAAGCTTTGCCTGATTAAAAAAGGCATATTTATGCAATGTTTATATTCGTACAACATGATCAAAATGTATAGGAACATTTTATTAATCCATTTCTTCACAAAGCAGATAACTCTAAACTGTAAACACATTTAGAATCTTGCTCCATATCTGTTGTATGCTGGAGTATATCCAGACTCTTTGGAAGAGGCCGGCAACATTAGAAGGCCAGTGATGGGGTCTCTCTTACAGCGTTCCAGGGCTTGTTTGTAGTTGATCTTCTGATTGGTGAGGGGATCGGTGATATCCTTTTTGTAATTGGTTTCAGCTTGAATATCTCTCATCATGTTGCTGTTGATCATTTTGGATCCAATAGCATCAACGATGCTTATTCTTTTGTTGTTGTTGGGGTCAATCAGGCCTCCAGTCAGGTGCTGTGCTTCCATGTACCAAGTTGCACTTTCCTTTGGCATCCAACCTTTCTGGATGGCTTCTCCCACAGACAAACGCTCTTTGGTCACGGGGTCTTCCACTCCAGTGTAGGCCTTTTGGGCATTGAGGAGCCTCTGGAGCTGACTGTCATCAATGAGACCTCTAGAAGCTGCCTTGTGAACAGAGTGTCTGTCCTTGGCGGTGATGTCAATGATGCCGCCGGTTGCTGCCTGGGCCTCCAGAAGCTTTTGGGCCGTAGTGGCGTCGATAAGTTTACGCATGGCAGCGCTGCGTACGGTGAAGCAGCTGTTAGTGTGCGTATCCATGATCCCGGCAATTGGATACGATTGTGTAGCAGCATAATCAATTGGGGCTGACTTCACTGGTGTGCTGGTCCTTGAAGTAAATGAGTTGAACTGGGCCTTCGGCTTGCTATCACCAGCAACCAGCAAGGCGAACTCTGAGATGTGGAGTTTGCCTTGTTTGTACCTCTCCAAATCAGTCTGTGTAAGTTGGCCTTCTCTCAGGGCGTCTTTAATGGGGTACTGCTTGCCACTCTTGCGATCTTGGAGTACGGATGTCTCGCCATCGGGTCCCACAGAGGTAATCTCCTCCCAGTCACACTCAAGCTCCTGCAGATGAATGTACTGCTGGCGATCGATCAGCCGCTGCAGGTAGGCATCATAAGGTGACATGTCTCTGCCTGTATCTGGATCCAGAATGGTGATTTTGGTGGACATGTTGGTCTCCTTGGTCCTGGTTTCACTATGTTCCTCTTTCTGCAGGTTGAGCAGTAGGTCACGAATGGTGCTGTCCAACACATGGATCTTTTCTTTTTCATTCAGGATTTCCCTCTCGAGTTGCTGCATGTCAGAACCCATCTTCATGCTTCTGTTCCTGCTCATCTGTGTTCTCTCACTCATGAGTCTGCTCTGCTGTTCGAAAGACAAGTTGATGTCATGTTTCTTTGCCTCCATTGTCCTGAGCTCACGAGTCAGGTTGTCCTTCTCCCTCAGTAAGGCGTCTCTGTTCAAAGTTAGAGTAGATTCTTCTCTTGAGCTGCTAGACTTTGTCGTCATCAGATGGTTTGTTTTAGTACTGAGGCGTTTGATTTGCTCCTCGATGTCCTGCCTTGCAAATTTCTGCTTCGAAACCTGCTCCCTCAGGCGATCCCTCTCCGCTTCCACAGCCTGGTCTTTTTCAACACGGACAACTTCTTTGTACACTTTCTTCTCAGCAGACTTTTCTTTCTGGAGGACCTCAAGTCTAAGAGTGATATTACGTATCTCTCTCTGGAGACGCAGGATTTCGTTGCTTTCTTTTTCCATATCTATCCGCAGGACACCTGTCAACCTCTCCAGTTTTGGGTCTCTTTCCACTTTCAGTACCTCCTCAACAACAATATTTTCTGAAACAGCAGGTGGTGCATGTTCCAGCTGGTGGATGCGCATTCGCAGTTCCTTGAGTTCTGACTCTGCTATGATCCTCTTTTGATGCTCATCACTTGCTCTGAGGAGCCTCTCCTTCTCTTCCACTTTTGTTCTTAGTTGCTGATACTCTAAATCGATCTGACGTCGAGTCATCACTTCTTCGTCCAGGCTCCTGCTCAGCCTCTCATGCTCAAGCACTTGCCGTGGGTCCTTCTGTAAACGCACAACCTCCTGCACAACAACTTTCTCCTCTGGTTTTTGTCTTTCCAACAAGATATATTTGTTTTTCAGATCAAACACCAACTCCTCAATAGAACGTCGCCTCTGTGCCTCGTCCCTTACATCTCTTCTCAGCCGTTCAGCTTCTTTCTCTAAGAGAGGATCCGCTTCATACTTAATGACATCTCTGGTGAGGACTTTGGTCTCGATCTTGGACTTTTCAGCCTTCCAGCCATCTCTCTCTTTTTTGAGTGTCCTCACCTGATCTTGGAGAAAGTTGTAATTGTTGTGGATGATGTTTATCTGCTCGTTTAACCTTTGAATCTCTCTCACATTCTCAGGACTTCTTTCTTCCTTCACCACCTCTTGAAGAACTTCCTTCATTTCCACCTTGGGCTTCTGTGATCGAAGAAAATTCACCTCTGATCCAAACTTTGTGATATCCCTATCCAAGATCGAGCGCTGCGCATTGGCCTCTTGTATGTCTTTCCTGAGACGTAAAATTTCAACCTCTGTATTTGGATCAATCCGGTAAATCTCATTAACGATTTCCTTCACCTCAACTTTTGGTTTCAGTGCTTGAAGTTCCCTATAGCGACTGTGGAGGTTCATCAGCTCTTTGGACAAGGAGTTGTTTTCGATGATCTCAGTCTCCACAGATGATCGAATCCTTTTTGATTCTGTGATGAGTTCGGGGTCTTGTTCAACCTTTTTAACTTCCTTTGTGATGACCTTGGGATGGATGTTTGGAATCTGTCTTTCAAGGGCATTAATCTGGCTTCTCATTTGGAATATTTCATCATTTATGAGCTTAATCCTGCTAGTCTCTTCAGAAATGTCGGTCTCAAATTTCCTCAAGGATCTCAACATCTCTGGGTCTTTTTCTACTTTCACCACTTGCTTCTTAACCACCCTCTCTTTGATGAGCGGTTTCTTCTGTTGGAGAATGTCAAACTCCGTCTTCATCTTTATGTATTCTGAGTGTCTCAGTCGAATCTCTTCTCTAATTCTTGATATTTCATCTCTCAGCTTGGCAGCATCTATATCTAGCTGAGGGTCTTTTTCAAACTCTGTCACTTCCCTTGTCAACAGTTTTGGTGCTGTATTTTTTAGGTTGTCATCAAAGAGAGCAAATTTCTTGCTATAAATCTCAATCTCATTCTGGATGGTGGACCGTCTTCGCATCTCTTCATTAAGTATTTTCTGAAGGTCTATTAAGTCACTCTCCAGTTTTGGGTCGCGGTAGTATTGAAGCACTTCTTTTTCCTCAACGCGTTCTATTCCTCTGCGATTCTTCAGTGACATCAGCCTATCTCTGAAGGCTTTTAAATTCGCCTCAACATGAAGTGTCCTCTCCCTCTCTTCCTCTAGTTCTCTGGAAAGACTGTTTAGCTCAAAAGCATTCCTTTGCTGGCTTTCCAGCTGCACCTGATGTTGGGCCAACAACTGAACTTTGTCATCATTCTACAGCAAAGGAAATGACAATGAGTTAATAAATCATCCAGTGATTTTGTTTGGGCATTACTGTTTCTCATGCCCTGCCCTCTTACTTGTAAAATGAGATTCCGGGCCAACCCCATCTGTTTTTGCCGTTGACCATTTTCAGCTAATGCTTCAGCATAGCGGTTGACCAGATCCCTTTCCTGTCATAAGAAGAGATTGGGTAACCGCTGCAATTTTCACACAAATAACAGGCTTTTGATGAAACTTGTGAATGATACCTCTTTCTGAACAGCTTCAGCAAGTGTGAGCGTATACGGTCTCTTTGCAACAGTGGCACCAGAATCTTCCAGCGTACTGTTAAATTTGTCAATGTTGGCATCATATTCCTGCACGTCGAGAAGATGGTCCATCAATATTCTGCCTTAAATCATTCATGTATTCTACAACTCGGTGTTATGAAAATTACATGTTATGTCTTACACCAAGTAAATTCTGCAGATCTTGTGACAAGTCAGACAGTCTATCCACGTCATTGCCTTTCCGCTTCAGGTCATCCATCACCCTCTGCAGTGAAATGTCAGTTAGTAATAATGTTCTTATTCATAGAGCTTTATACATTACAATTGGTCCATCCATCCATCCATTTTCCATAATACTTGTCTTCATTAGGGTCACAAGTGAAGCCTTTCTTAGCTGACTTTGGGCGAGAGCCAGTGTAAAGGTACACATTGCGAGTTAATCACAGGCCACATATAGACAGATCATCATTCATACATTAAAACCTATGGACAATTCAGTCTTCAATTAACCTGCATGTTTTTGCAACGTGCAACGTTTGCTGTCTATTGTACCGCAAATTGATTCATGGGCTGCTCCTTCTAAATTGTGAGTTGGTCTTTTGGAGTAACATGCAGTATAATAATAATAAGAAGAAGAATTAAATAGCACCGCATCTGCCCCAAAAGACGTCGGTCCACCGGGCATCTGCCCTGTACGCCAGATGTCCAGTGCAGCCATGCCCATAGAATAACCCACACAAAGTCCACATAAGTAGGCGAGAGTCAAGATTTGAACTACGAACTTGTGAAGTGTGAGGCACAGCTGCTAACCACTCAAACACAGTGAAATTGAATCGAATTTCAGCCAAGTAAACATAGCAGAAACTTAGACCAACAGCAGAGATAGTAAATACACTAAATTCAAACAGTCCAAATGGGTCATGATTAATGCGTATTCTCACCTCCTGTGAGCTCTGCATAGCAGAGACTGAAGACACATCATCATTGTAGTTGAGCTTGTTTCTTGGCAGGTTGTTCAGGAAAAAATTCAGCGATTTGGCTGAACTCTGGAATTCATTGTTTTTGGTACCAGCTTCTTGTAAGATGTTCTCTCTGAAAAGATGTGTATCGTTTAAAGTTCTCTATTGTTTGTGTTGATACATTTGACATCAGACTGCATGTGTCTGATGGGATTTTTTATTTTATTTTTTTACCTCTCTTTCAGCTGGTTGTCAAGGTTTGCATAGCGGTTGTGCAGGTGTTTGACATCTATTCTCTGGCGCTGGATGTCAGGACAGAACTCCTGGTATCCCTGCTGTAGAGAGCTGCACAGCTGCTCAGTGGTCTCTAGGTCCTGGCTTAGCTTCCTCATATCGGGCTGAGCCGACGCCACAGCCTTTCGCTGTTGCTAAAAACGGCAAAGGAGACAGGAAACAAGTGATGGATTTTTTCTGTGGTTCAAAAGTAAAGTGTTAATTCCTTACATGGAGGCTGTCACTGGCAGTTTGAATCGAGTTTGGCACATCGAGTATCGGACCATCTTCACTGAGCCTCTTCTCAAGCCCTGAGATGATGCCATCCACCTTCGTGATCTGATTCTCGAGATTGAAGGATGCATTTGCTCTGAAAGAAAAGAATTAAATACACAAAAGTTAGAAAAAAAACAACAACATAAATTAACTTTTTTAGTTTAAAATATTAAATAGATAAGGGATTTTGCTCTTAGGTAATCTTCTGAAGAAAACGTTACTTACTTCCTGGTATAGAGGTCACCAAGTCCTGAGAGGCCATCATACTTGTTTTCAGCATTGTTCATTTTGAATGGCAGTGAACCGGCGGCATTAGGATCTTTGGACAGTAGAGGCTGCAGTTCAGCCCTAGCTCCAAGCTTCTCCTGCTCCAGACCTCTTAGTCCCCGGCCAGCTTGCTAAAAAAATATAAAATAATAATAATAATAAATAAAGTAATATATTTTTTTTAAGACAATTCTATCATTTCTGCCAAGTCATACAAACAAATAATCTAGTAGTAAAAACAGTTCTTTCAGGGTCTGTTACTTTTTATTATTTTCATGATGAGCAAATTTACATATGCAGGGCCATGCAGAGTGAATTAAGCGAGCATATAAATGATCAATGTAGAGTATAACAAACATTGAACCAAACCCTAAAGCTCGCATTTTGCAAAAAACAAAAAATAGCATAAACATAGTGTCTTTGAATGAATAACTATGTACTGCTTGAAAAATGTAATGTTACATTATCAGTGTTTAAAAAGTATTTTGCCACCCTAGCCTCAATGTATAGGAGTGTTGTATATGTATGTATATGCACATGTGTCCAGTTAACCCCAAAATATAATACATTTGAAAATATTCATAATGAAACACGAATCTTTGACACCATTCTAAATGGGTCACGATAATGTGTAATAAATCTAGATCCTAAAGCATTCTAAATAAGTATAAATTAAGAGCATTAGCTATAATATAGACTCTTATGTCACAGCCGCACGAGGTAAAAATCCATTTCAAATCAACATGAGGCCAGGATTTTCATAATTTTGTGTGTAACCTATACTGTATTGTTTGATTTTATTGATCGTTTTCCTTACTTCCTGTTCCTTTAGCCTGCCGATAAGATCTCCACTGGGGTTGGAGCGGCTCAGTGGGACTCGCATGCGGCCCAGCATGTCTTTATCAGCATTGTCCAGGTCGGCGTTCAGCTTATCCAACCGGAGTCCCAGCGCTGACAGTCTGGGATCCAGCGTGGGAGACGAGACTGGGGCTGAACCGGTAAATGGGGAGTTCATTTATTACAAAGGTGCACAACATGTTCAGGCTGGAGATACAATATTTGGTTTGACTCTGACCTGATTGCAGGGACCTGGCCATCTCGGACTTGTGATTCTTGAGGGATGCGGCTAGAGCGGCTCTCCTCTTCTTTATGTCTCCCAGTTCACCACCCAAACTAGTCATTTAAAATATACATTGCTTTGTAGGTTGACTACATTACTGACTGACATTTTTGTGAACATGTTGTTACAAGTACGTACAGGTCCACTCTGTTGATGGCCTCTGGATCAGGTGGTGGGATCATGAAGCAAACTCCTGGGAAGGTGTTAGCGACCCCTTTGTTGGTTGTAACGTCCCAGTTCTCACGGTCGGGGTTAGATTTCAAGGTGCACTTCTCGCCTCTTGACAGAGGTCCCTAGATGGGGAAACATAAATACAGTGTAACCTCGTTCATTGTAGGGGACCTATATCCTGCCACTGACATATCTTTCTGCTTGATAACAGTTAAGAGTTAAAATGCTCATACCCTGCTAGACTCCCAGTCGCAGAGGGACTCCAATGTGACCGTTCTGTTTGGGGGGCTACGACGCTGCTTCAGAGGAACAATGGTGGTGCTGCGCCTTCTCAGGTCTGCCAGCAGCTGCTCGCTGTCCTGCACAGTTTTCTCTTCTGCCTGGTGGGAAATGCAAACACACACACACATATACGCACATCAGAAACATATTTTACAACACTTTACAAAACAGTTGGGTCAAAATTGACCCAACGTGGGTGAAAAAGAGACCAACAACTTGTTGGGTCAAATGAATAACCCGCAAAACAGCCCAAAAATTTGGGTTCCTTTCTGGGTTATTAAATTAATTGACCAAACTTTTTGGCTTAAACAACTCAAAACATTGGGTCTCTTCATTTTTCTCCCAGTTCAATTGTTGACCCAAAAGGTTGGACCAATTGAATAACCCCAAAGATTGGGTTGCTTTGTGGGTTATTTAATTATCCAAAGACCCAACTTTTTGGGCTAAATAACTCAAAAAGTTGGTTCAGTTCATTTTTGACCCAATTCAATTAGGGCTATTCAATTAACCCCAAAAAGTTGAGTCCAATTAATAAACCACAAAGCAACCCAAAAATGGGTTTATTTGTGGGTTATTAAATGAACTGACCCAACCTTTTGGGTTAAACAACTCAAAATGTTGGGTTGGTTCATTTTTCGACCCAATTCAATTGGGTTATTCTATTAACCCAAAAAGTTGGGTGCAATGAATAAATCACAAAGAAACCTCAAAATTGGGTTGCTTTGTGTGTTGTTAATTTAATTTGACCCAACTTTTTGGGTAAGTTCCTCAAAAGTTGAGCCCATCCATTTTGACACAAATTGGGTTATTTTTGACCCAACTGTTTTTAGATTGAAGTCACCTTGGAATTGTCATGTATAATATTCAAAAAGTAAAATTTACTAGTATCAGGGTATACAGTAAAGGAAAACTGTCAAAAGCACTGATGTAAATATGCAACTTACATGAAATTGTATTAATCTGTAGTCTTTTGCCTTTATTTCATAGTACCGGTATGTATTTTGAATGGTAGCTTCCAGTCATTTGTGTGTGCGTGAGTGTGTGTGCAAGTTTTATTGTCCAATCAGATTTCAGATTTCAGCTTTATATGTGTTGCAATGTAAATTAAATCTATTCAAAGCTTTCAGAATCATGAGTGCTGGCGTCAGACACACATCTACACTGTAGAAATAGCTGTTTGTTTGTCTGTTTGTTTTAAATCAATCAGATTTCAGATTTCTGTGCTCTTGATTGTTTAATTACAATTGTTGTAATGTTGGGAAAGGCTGCACTTATCCACCGGGCTGTCCGCTTTCATGTTGACATCTTATAATGTTTACAATATCTGGCTTTGGCAAAAGACTATAAGCATCCTCTTCATACCTCAAGCTGCAGCATCATCTCAGAGTTGCTTATCCTGTTGGCGAGCTTTGGGTCCAAGCTATGGTTGAGTTTGCTCAGATTCTCTGCCAGAAGCTCTGAGTCCAGTTGGTACTGCAAGGTAATGCGATGGACAGAAAGTAAGTGTATGTCAAACACACAAAAAAAACGTGTCCTCTGCGTCATGTCTCATCGTTACCTTTTTGTACTGCTCCAAATTATCCAGGTGTGTCTCCTGACAAATGCACAAATGGAGGAACTTCTGCCACTCGTTGCGTACGCCATCTCTTTGGGTCTGCAAGTGGAAGATTGCCAGAAATGAAGTCCTGACTCTGCATTAAGGTCAGGGAATTCAGTGACTCACTTGTTGTTCTTCCCTTTAATTCAGAGTAGCGCTCGATTTGCAAACAAATTAGTATTTCAATATATTTACTAGGGGTGTCAAAATTAGTGCGTTAATTTAAAGTCCTTTAAAACCACTTTTTTTTTTTAACCCGCGGTTAATGACCGGCCCTTACTTGGAAAGCCTGTACAGGGGGAATTCCAGTCGCAATGCAGCAGACATGTCCACGTCAAGATGTAGCAGTAATAAACTTAATAATAATGCATATATTTGTGGATACTGGGTTCAAGTTGTATTTTACAATTTTAAAAATGTGCAGAATTTAATGTTAATGTGCAGAATTTCATGTTAAAGATTAGATGGCTCTTAATATGAAAAGAAGATGAGCTGTCACCAGCTTACAAATGCAATTATGCCATCTAGTGGCAGAAAATGACGTCAACACAAAACAATATCACACTTGTTTTTCTACAGTACTGTACTTTTTTGTATTTTATTTTTTTATTTTAACTCAATTTTGTGAATTATGAAATTACTGTATCAATGACTAAAAGATGCAGCCATATTTATATTAGTTTAACAATCCCCCCCACACACACTTTTATGTTAACAAGAGTATGAAACTTACCAAAAAAAATTATTGTACATTTTACTGTACATTTAGAACAGATATCAAATTTGCGATTAGTCTCGTGAGTTAACTATTGAAGTCACGTGATTAATTACGATTACAAATTTTGACCGCCTGAGACCCTTAATATTTTCATGTACTGTATATCTCATCATCTACTCGTTGACATTGTAACTTCTTGAAATAATTTTTAGTCAAATAAACCCAACTGGAGAATAGCAGTAGCAAAGTAATTGTGTTTGAATGCAAATGTAAGTGATGAAAAATAAAAATGTTTCTAGTGTACCTGTATGGTCGCACTGGCAGGGTGCTTGGCCTCAATAAGTCTGTCTCCTTCATCCTGGAGTTTGTTCACCTCACTCTCGTGTGACAGCAGACTGTTGTTCTTGAAGTTCTGAAAATCAAGACATACTTAGCCCATGCAATGTCTCAATCCACATTATTAGTGGTTACTGCTCAATTCTGACCTCATATTGCCTGCGGATATCTGGAGGATCCACCATTCGGTCACTCCAGTCCTGCTTCTTGATCTTATCCTGCTCCTCTCCCAGGAAGGACAGCTCCTTGTTGCAGCCCTGCATGTACTCGTACAGGCTTCCCAAGTAGTGGCCGCGCCACTTGGAGGTTTCCTTTCAGAGGGAGGGGGAAACGTGTGAAACAGCAGTAGTGGACCATCAGGGGTAGCAAGGCCTATCAGAAGCACTGACCTGTATTTATATAGTGAAATCTAATATTTGTTCTGAAATTTTATTTATTTATTTCCAACAGTCTATTCTCTTCATTTCATAGCGATTCTCTTGGCTGCGCTGCTTCGAGTGTGTTTTTGTTGGATTTAATTTTTGTCCAATCAGATTTCTGCCTCTACGTGCCTTCAGAAAAAAATAGCGCTATTTAGTAACTCTAACTTCTACTATCCGCAATGGAACTGTATCTTTAGCTATTCAGATTTCAAATTAGGGCAGCACAGGGGGGCTGGGGGCTGTGTATGAGCTCCCTCAGGTGGATGTACACCATTGTAGTGTTAATTTCGTTAACAAAAACATTTTCATCAACTAACATTTTTCACCGGACGAAAACTAGACTAGATTTAAGCCCCCATTAATAAACAATAACTGGGACTAGTATGCATTTTCGTTGACTAATGAAGACGAGACGAAAATGTCGTCCATTTAATAAAGACTGGACGAAAATCTATGGACAGTTTAATTCATGAACAAAGATGAGAAAAAAATGATTATGATTTTGTAATCAAAATTGTAGTGGTGCTTGTTTATAACATAACATTAATGCAATGGCTATAACGTTCTAACAATAATGTTAATCTGATCACTAACTGATGCTGGATAATTTTCTAACTCGTAGCATGAAGCCATAGTAGCAGGTAGCCACTTCCTGTTACAGTATACTGTAATTGTGTACGAAGTTGTTTTTCAACAAAAAGATGAGAGAAAAATTCAATTAAATTTTATGTGAAATAGTTTTCAGATCAGATGGAAATTTTCTATTTAAAAGGGTAAAATGAAAATTAGACTAAAACGACTAGACGAATAATAATATGTTTTCTTGGACTAAAATAAAGACTAAATGCTCGACTTATAGTCGACTAAAAATTGACTAATTAAAAACAGGATAAGGTATTAACACTACACCATTGCACTAAAGCGTTCTTTCTTAGCTGTCTTGGTTAGGTCACTCTCTGGAAAGAGGTTTTAAATCTAAGCAATTTTTGTACCTGGTTCAATAAAAGATATTGATAGTGAACTGGATTTCCAAACAGAGTAGAATTTAGAATGAATGTCGTCAAACGCCTAACAAGACACTCACCAGAAGGTTGTTGTACTGTTTCTTGAGGGCCATGTAGTTGTCCTAGAAGACAAGATGATAGAATGTCTTTTACTACAATAAAATGTGTTTCATGAAGTTTAAAAAAAAAGCATGCAAACATTCTCAGGTGTACTGCATATTGTATTTGGTAGCATTATTTCACCTTGGTACCGGCAGAGCTGACACACAACTGCGGGTTGTAAGCTTCGATCTGCTGGTGCAGGATTTTGTGAGAAGCGATCTGCTTCTCCAATTCCGGAATGGTGGGCCCATACAGGTTACTGTTCACTAGTTTCTGAAAACGTACATATGGGAGGAATTGACTCAATGCTACTGTTGTGTTTTGGTGGAAGGCGGTAAGCCCATATTGCGAGACTTACTTGCTTCTCAGCAAAAACGGGCGCCCAGTCGATCCTGGGCATCAGCGACACGTCATCAATCTGTTCATAGATGTCTCGATAGAAAGTGCAGTCTTTCAGCCAGCGCTCGTGGAGATGGAGGACACTGAAAACATTTTAAGCCCACAAACATCATGGCTTGTAGTACAACAAATAACACACCTCATCTGTAGGGGGAGCCATAACGTCATCTAACAATACTAAATGTACTGACATGATATCAGTTTATAACAACTCACTCGCTCTCGATCTCTCGGGCCTGCGGGTGTTTGGCCTTCTTGGCCTTGTCCACGTCCAAGAAGAGCTCCTTCAGCAGAGTCTCGGCTTCGCCCAGAATGTCGCAGAGCTCATTCTGGTGCTTCAAATGGAGCTCTTGCTTGTCATTTTCCGCATCCTGGTGGAAGAAGATGGAGTGAATTTGACAAACCAATCGATAGAGGCCTTTTTTTTTTTGTATCTTCTTACTTCAGCCAACCGCTGCTCAGCACGGAGGATGTCTTTCTCCACTATGTCTGCATGCTTTTGCATCTGGGCGATCAACATGGCCAGGTCGGTAGGCTGGGTCCTGCAAGGCGCGGATGAAATAGTTGTCAGAAGCTGTCAGTGACTGACATGCCATAATTGATGATAATGTTTTGGAAGCAATCCGAGGTCGTTTTTTAAAAGGCTCCGTTACAGCCAAAAATAGCCACGCCCACACCAAAATGTCTTCCTGTCTTTTCTTGAGACGTTTTCATAGTTTTTATACTCTTTATTGACTTGTCAACCAAATATCTTCTTCCTGGAAGTGAATCTGGCTTCAGGGGCTGTATTTCCTCCAAAACTTCAAGCTACTGAGTCAATTTTTAGTGGTTACAACTTACAATGAGTTTTTGAGTATGGGAAATCCCTAAACTCATTCAAATCCAAAAATGTGTAAACACTCCCAAAAACATATTTACATGTTTTTATGATTTTTCTTTATGCAAGAGCATACAGAAGGCTTTGGTGCAGCTTCTGACATGAAGAGGTGGCTTAAAGCAATGATATTTATTACAAAAAAATGGCCAGCAGGTGGAAGCAGAGTATAAGAGATCAGCCAGGGCCATGTTGCAGCAAGCTCTTTTTGTCAACAGCAGGAATGTGAATATTGATTAAACTTAGCTATATTGCAATGCTAATTGGTGCCAAACTGAAACAGATGCAAATATACTTTTTCTTTTTTTTTCTTTTTTTTTTTTTACTGATGAAATAAGAGACTCATCTTTTTTTGATAGGTTCCATGTTTTTAACGCAATAGAACACAATATTCTGTGGGTCTTGCAAAATCAGTCCAAATTCAGTAAAACAGCCGGGAGTGAAGGGATTTGCTTCTGTGAAAATGGCTGGGAAAAAAATAATAATAATCTGCCCTGGCATTTTTCCTTTGGCCCTCTGGCCCGGCCAAGCCCGACTCTTGCCAAACATGTAGTTCTGCCACTAATGTTTATTGATGATGTTTCAGTTTACTATCTATATTCAAAATGGATTAATGGACTGGTCCTTCTAAATTGTGGGCCAGTCTTTTGTGGTAAAATGTAGGAAAATAATCATTAAAAAATACTGCATCGGCCCCAAAAGAGGCTGGCCCACAGGGCATCTGCCCTGTATTCCAGATGGCCAGTCCAGCCCTTGCTATCCACTGCAAATAGTGGAGTCCACTGTAATCTGCCGTTGCCATTTTTTTTATATTTATTATGGAGGACTTCCTAAATCCAGAGTGGCCCCTAATTGAGAAAAGCTGATCGACATAAAACATCCCCAACTAAGTGACAGGTGTCATTTAAACACCTCAAACAGCTCCAAGGAGGTGGCAGCCACTCCCAAAGCGTTCTTCAAATGCTCGCCATTCTACCCAGGCTGAGTGTCACTCAGACAAAACTGTCAGCTGATCTTCATACCAAATTGTGCATTATTAGGTTAATAGTGTTTTGTAAATGTGTCAAAATATTTTCAGGCGGACGGGAAATCTACCAAAAAAAAAAGGGTGGGCGGTTGGATCTGGCTCTTCAGCAGGTGCGGTAATGTCATGTGAGAGTAGACCTGTGTGGAGCATGCGTCCCCACACACACGTCATACTAACATTTTGCAAGTCCTTTCTCAATCTTTTAGTTTGGAGCTTCTTTTTAGTTCATGAATGTCCAGTGAAAGCTTATCAATTGTGCAAACTAAGGTGACCACTATTTAAAATAAGTACAACGCTGTGGCTTTATAACCTGTTGAATTTTTCAATCAGTGACCAAGTAGTTTGCAGTAAAGAGTTAATTGAATAGCTACATTTGCCACATATAACTGAGTCACTAATTACTATGGTAAACGAGGAGCGAGGATCTGATTAGCTGCCTTGACGAACTGGACTGTCTGCATAATTGAGCAGGGTTTGTCTCATTCTTCACCAAGATCACAGCATTGCAAACACTCCCTTCATTCTAATGTGAAAACGCCCGAAAGCAAGGATTTCACTGCAATGCTACCAGTATAATAAATATAATGGTCAAAAACATGATATAACAGGAAAATGTATTCAAAAAATTAATTTGCTAGGTTGTATTTTAATCTTAAATCCATAGAATATGCCCAAAACCTGATTATATGCGCTAGAAACTTCTGTACATTTTTATGCTAAGGAATGCCCATTGGTAAGTAGATTTTGGAAAAAGGTTTAGGCATGGTAACAAAATCCAAATACTGACACCGAATCCCCAGAGATTTGAGAAAATATATCAACAGTTTTATTATGATACATTAAATGGTCATCATTGTCGAAAATTAAAAACAACATCTGCTGATTTCAAAGCACGATTGACTCTAGTCGGTGCACAAGAAATGTTGGCTAGCACTGATTATAGTACATTGTTGTGTACTGTATTTCATGTTTCAAAGATGCTTTTACTGTAGCTCGAAAAATCTTTCTCATTTTTGTTAGGGGTTGTCTGCAAAGATTGTTTTGCCAGTGGAATGTGTAACTGGCTGTGACATTTTGCGTTGATGCAGGTTGTGAATAGAATCAAATGTTTGTAAAAAAAAAAAAATTATGAAGGACAGAATTAAATCTCATTCTACCATTTAAAATGCCGCACTTCTTAGCACTTCATGGGCCATTAGAATCATGACCACCTCTAACCCACTTTATGGCACGGAATACATGCTCAACCACCTAGTGCATGTCTTTCAAATTATTAAGAACAAAGAGCTGTCAGTCCGTTGTCTCGTTTTAAAATGTACCGTTGACTCATGTTGCAAATTGAGTGGACTGTTGGGGATGGTTGCAGGCCAACACCCATTAACTGTAAATAAAGGACAAGAACCTGTTAAAGGGCCCAGCCCTCATTGTGCCGCAGCTAACTGACAGCATTTCATTTGAGAAATCACCATCAGCAAATGTCTGCAGGTCTTGTCTTCACCGAGCCAAAAAATGGTGTGAAAATAGTACCAAGCTTTCCTCAAACTGAGAGCTTCTTGTGCATTGGAATGTGTGAGGTGGTCATCTACGAGTGTGCATTTCTAGTTTTTTTTTTCTCACGTTCTAACCTACATGCATGTTGGGAAAACATCTCGCACTGATTTAATATTAACCGGCTAGAAGGCATGCATGCTGATAACATGACATCCTTGCTCAGAAGGGACAAGAGAAAGAGGAATAAGATGGAGACAGTATACATACAGAAAAATGTATGCAAAAAAACAACAACAACAAAACCATACCTGATGATCTTGACCGACTGCTCTTTTTTCTTATTTGGGCTTGTTTTCGACATCTTGGCGTTTGGGGTCAACTGAGACTGACAGTCCGTCTCTTACTCCTCCTTTGTGTCCGTCTCACTCGCCCCGTGTCTCCCACGGTGCCTCTCCTCTTCCTCGGGGTCCCGCTGTCAAAGTCTAAACACAGCCAAAGACTCACTTACACGCATTCATATCGGCACGGGCGCGCCTCCTCCCAGGCAACCTGACAAGGCCTGTCACCGCCCAGACATCCACCTTGCAATGGGGAGGACCGGACTGACCAGTTTTGCCTTCCTCCCATTTCGGGGCCCTGCCCATCCTTTTCATCAGGGGCCCATTCACTACTACCAAGAAAAAAATCCTTGCTGGGTGTGTTTATTGCTTCCGTGCTACTGTAGGGTACATTGTACTTTTATTTTCACACTAAAAGCCACCTTATGGGTAATTGAGTACATTCGAAACATACATACAGAAGAGAAGTGAGAAGTGGACACACCTTAGATTATTTAATTTTGCTACTGGAGTCAGTTTGACCTGTTTTGGCCTAGCATGTAATTTGGCATACATGTCAGTGATTGGAACAGCAATTAGATTAGTGCATTTACCCTATTAACCCTGGATTGGCTGGCAACCAGTTTAGGGTGTACCCCGCCTACTGCCCGAAGCCAGCTGGGATAGGTTCCAGCACCCCCACGACCCTTGTGGGGAAAACGCGGCTCAGAAAATGGATGGATGATTTACCCTATTAAGTATGACAATAAGGTTTCTATGTGAAGTTTTGAAGATGGTTGCGGTTCAAGTTTCACGAGATTGCACTAACCTATATGTCAACCTGCTCTTTGTGTACTTTTTCCATTCTTTGCATGCTTTCATTTTATTTGGGCGCATTATAGCCTTCAAAAATACAGTGGACCCCAGGTATTCGCATGGAATAGGGACTGGGCTGGTATTAAAAATTAACTTACAAACTAAATATTCACATTCCTATTCATTGTCACTCTACAGTATTACAGATCAATGGGTGGAAGTGTGGAGCAGAGGTTTGTCAGCATTGACTCAGCAACTACAAATATTCAAGAATTGAAAAATAATATGTGTATTTATTGGTCACAAGTGCAAAGAGATGAAAAATTTAGTTGCACTTCCACCATTTAGGGGCAGACTAGAACCCTGTATCCGCGTATAATTGACACCCTTTATAATTGCATTGGGGGGGAAAGTTCTGTAATTTTTTTATTTTATTTATATTTTAACGATACAAATAGGTGAATCCGCGGGTGCCTAACTGATCTGACTGGAAGAGGTGGCAAATCCAGGTCCAGAAAGTAAAAACCCTGCCACAGTTTGGCTTTAGCCCCAGGTGCTAGCTAGCAAGCTCCCTAGCTAGCTCCCCTGGTGTTCAGTTGCCTGCTAGGGAGCTAGCTAGCTAGCACCTGGGGCTAAAGCCAAACTGTGGCAGGGTTTTTACTTTCTGGACCTGGATTTGCCACCTTTGCTGACTGGACAAAAACAACGCCCACACACATATAATGGTAGCAGTACAGCCAAAAGAAACACACAAAATCCTTTCTCTGGTACCTTTCTGTGCTTGGACTGCAAGAAGTCAAAGAAAAAGAAAAACTTAATGTTTTAGATATTCACATGGTATAATTGGCTTATGTCCGACTTTTGAGGCACATTTTCAAAATAGTTGAACACCCAAAATACTCTCTATGTCTCTCAATGGGTGCTAATGGCACAGTATGTAAAGACTATGTTCAAAGAATGGTAAGTGTATAAAATCTGGCATGGCAGCCAATGAGTGGATTATATAACGCCTTCATATGGAATGCACGGTGGATGACTGAGTAATCATTAAGGACAACTAATAGTTTGCAAAGTCCCATCCTAAAGGAATGTGAATCACTGGTCTCGGTGAAGAAGAAGAAAAAAAATAGAAAAACAACAATAGAAGGAATGCAGCAGAGCAACTTTCCTTGCAGCTGAGCATCGGAGCACAGTCACAATTACACATACAGTACTCGGGTGCGTCCTCACCTTGGTACTTCATATTTTGCCCCAAATTGAGCCTCAACTGTGTAGTGAAAAAAATAAAAATAAAAAAAATAAAAATTAAAAAAAGGTACTGTGTTATTTAGTGGTGGAACCTGGAAATAATAATTTGGTGCTATTCTGAATTTCTAAATTTCCTCACTTAAAAAGAAATGACCATGTATAATATGTATAATTTTTTTTATTGAGTATGAGAAGAGATACTCTATAATCACATTACATTTACCAACATATCAGCATAAGACTTGCATAAGACTGAAGCAGAGGAAAGGAGCATGAGGCAACAGGGGATTCAGAAACCATGCGGAATTAGCATTTCTGCTTGACACACGTTTATCACGTCCTTGATTTTCATTGATGGTACATTCCAACACAAATCAAACTTCAGTTTGCTAACATTCAGTATTTTAGTAATATTTCATTACGAATAATGTAGCATGCTAATGCGAACTAGCATAATATAAATAACTATGTTTATAGGCTTGTTTTGGAGTCGTGTGAGTGGAAAGACTTTGCACTGATGGCAGGCTGATATTCCTAGAAGAGTAAAATAAAGAATTGGAAAAAACATATGTTACTCAATGGCTGAGGAACGAACTCACGAACTTCAGCTTGGGAAACTGCCAAGAGAGACTGACTCACCTAAGCTATGCCCCTCCTACTGTTTACTTCAGACATAATTTTTGGTCTCTTGGCGTTAGGAAGATTCCAGCTGACACGAGCAATATACTAACATACAGCAGGAGATGTGTGGCTCAGGGAGTAGATCAGCTGTCTCACAAAGGATGTGCGTGCGTTCCTCAACCCTTGAGTGACTTTTTATTTTTCCAATTTTTGATTTTACTCTCTTCCAAGTGTAAATATTACTCTAAAACTGAGCTTATTTGGTCCGACTTTAAATGGAGTCCAATTTACTTTACATAATTTACTGCGTAGGCCTATGACACATACATTGCACATACCCACGGTGTTCTGTGCTTGTAGTGTGGACAAACAATGTAGGACAAAAATGGCCACCTTCCAATTGACAATTCCGAGCTTATGCCAAAAGCCAAAATGGCTGTCTTTTAGTCGGTGAAATGACACTCTCCTTCCATTGAAAAGCATCGGATTTGGATCGTCGTAATTTGATTTGTGAGGATTATATTGATTTCAAAATGTGATGAAATGTTGAACTACTATAACAATCTGCCTGGTTTGTATAGTAGTCACAGGCAACAGCAATACAATACGCTGTTTGTTTTCACCATGTAAAGGAAGCATTTACATTACGTTACATTGCAGATGTATCACAAATGTGCGGATGTTCAGAATTGTCAAAAAAAGAAAAAGAGAAGAAGCAGATTTGGAGAATGGGGAGCAAGGAAGTTGGTGTAGCTGACAAGTGTATTTGCTTGTTTACACTTTCAGTTGATAAAACATCGCAATTATATTTAGCATTAACCAAAGTTTTAGCACCTGATTGACAAGCTTGTTTTTGTGCTCCTCTGTCAAAGGAGGAGTCTCTTCTCTTCTCTGTTGTGGCGGAATACATGAAGCAGCTATACAAAATTGCATCCCACAATCAAAGGCAACATTTGTCTTTGTACAGAACGTAGTATAAACAGTTAAAATGGCTATAAAGTGAAATTGCTTAAGATAGTGTTCGGAAGTGCTTTGTCATGGATGAGCAGAAAGATAGAGATAGTGTCACAGAGGCAATCAAAAAACGATAAAAGTGAGAAAGAAATGTGCAGCAAATTGTCTAACAGAGCAATTAATCTTTTAACTCATTCACTGCCAGTCATTATAGAAAATTTTTACATTTCCAATACTCATGTGATATTACATTCAATAATTATATATAAACCGAATCTACCAAATAACAGAATAGACTCCCTACTTTTTGTCCCGTCCCGTTCTTTTATAATTGACAGCAGAAAAATGTAGGTTTGCCAAAATACAGCCATTTCTCCCATGGACTCTGAAACTGTGTTTATTTCCTATAAAATGGGGCAATGATGTCATCTACCGGTGGTTGGGCATCAGTAAAGTTGTTTCCAAGTTTGATATTTACAGTGGAGCATGCTCAGATTCGCCCCCATTTAGCACCGCTCTAAAAAATACAATTGACAAGTATACTTGTCAAAGGCAGTGAATGAGTTAAATGACCTGGATCGGTCTGTGGTGCCAAAATCAACTGATGAATATCTCCATTAGGCCTAATAATCCTTGGTTTCACAGTATACGCTAAAAGTTTAAGTCCATCATTTGATTGAAATGGTGATTGTTTGTCGTTTTTTTATTCATTTTCACTGATCGGTCCCCAAATCCTGATCATTGAAAGCCTAATTTTAACAGTGATTGTTGTTCATATCAACTGCAAGGTAAATCTACTTAAGGGTCCAACAATTTTTGTGGAACTCCAGCTAAGTGAGCTAAAGCAGTAACATAAAGGTTAAGTTTTTGTATTTATGTGCGTAATGCCACCACAGAAGGGTGCCAGTGATGGCATCGCGTGATAACCACCGAATCAAAATGTCCGAATAAAGTGTCTTGACTTTTCAGTACAGCATGAGCAATGCAATTAATTAAATACCAATTACACAGACAAATAATTTGAGCAAGCAGGTTATGCAGCAACTCGAGTGGCATGTAGTGCCCGTGAAAGCATTGTGGCTAATGACTAGCATACACCTGATAAGAGTACCTTGCCAGGTAGCACAAAAGCTAAGAAGTTTTCATTCATTTCTGTTGTATTATAACGGGGTGTCTCCAAAGTCTAGACGCAAAGGAAATATTAACAGTATATTTTTCAACTTTGTGTGTATGGCACCCTGTAAATACTTTAAAGGTGTGGTTGCTTCCCAGAAAAACAATGAAAGCAAGTCAAACAGAAAAGGATGTGGTTGACTTGAACAATGAAAGAATTTGGGGGAAACTGGAGTAACCCGGTCACAGCTCATTCAGCACAACACACAAGAATCCTTATCTCCACCTCATCCGGCACATCATCGCTCCATCCAGGCAGGGCACATTCTGCGTGGCGCTGGAATGTGTGTGTGGGGAGCAGGTGAGACATGAGCTTCACATGCTTCCAAAAGGGAAGCTTTGATTGGTCCACTATGATGTTAACAATGCGAGAGACCGAACTTTGCCGGCGAGCGACAAACACGCCTTTGCGGTTAATGCAAGCTATGATGTACGCAAACCTACACACACATCCACGCCCAGTTGAGGCATCCCACACACCCGCCGCTACAAAACCTGTTCATAAATGTCGCAAATGCACACTTTACAGTCACATTGTCATTCCAAGAACAACTAAAGCAAACAGTTGGTGCAAATATATTTTAATTATGCATTCAGATCATCCAGTTCATTTCTTTTGCTTCCAAACTACAACTCATTTGGACCATTTCTTTTCTACAAAGACAAATAGGACGGGGGGACTCAATAGGTGGCAAAATAGTGTGTACTTTTAGGGTTGCAACATATAACATTTCCAGGTTACATAGAACACACAATGGATTAGTTTACGAAGTGGCCTAAAATTCAACAAGGCACCCTCAGTTAACATCTTACAGACTGCTTTTCATTTCATTGTTTTAATATCGACCGCCGAGAAGTGTTATACATACCGATACTGTATTTACTGTTATGATTACAATACGACTTGGAATTATGTTTCCACTATAAAATAGAAAACTATGATAAAACGGGGACAAACCGTATTGTACATTTACAGATCAGCGGTTCATAAAATGGGAAAAAAAAGAAGTCAAAAACTATATTCTGAAGGCCTTCAGACATAGATCTATGCAAAAGCCTTGTGAATCCTTTGAATTGCTGTTTGCTATCATAACAATATGTAACTAAAATTCATACAGCTCATTCAGTAGAGGCCAGACTGAAAAATAAACTGTTGGCGTGTCGTTTATTTGTCCATCTGTGTTAGTTTTAGTTATTCTAACTGTGGGTCAATAAAGCAACAGAGCTAGTGCCCACGTAAGACCTTTGCATGGTATATTATAGGGATGATATTTATGGTTGTGGTAAAACTGAAATAAAGAAGAAAATTAAAAACATAAAAGATTACATGGTCATCAGGCAGCAGACTTATGCTTAGAATGAGGGTGGTACAAAGTACACCTGTTACATTTTTATAAATATTTTATTTTTTTCCATCGGACAATGCTGTAGAAATGACACTGCTACAGTATAACTTAACACTGCACAACTTAGTATTACTATTTACTGTCCACCTCAAAATTACTACGGGTACATACACAGCCAATGTGTCAAACATTTGCAACAAAAGTGAGTAAACCCCAAAATGAAAATGTCCAAATTGGCCCCAATCAGCCATTGTACATCCCTGGTGTCATTTGGCTAGTTCGTGCTATAGTCTCAGGTTTGTTATTACGTAATTACTTGCACACTCTCTCACTGGCAGTTCAACATGGCACCTCATGACAAGAACATTCTGAGGATCTAAGAAAAAAAAATGTATCTCTACGTAAGGATGGCTTACGCTATATGACGACTACCAATGTCTGCAAACTCAGCAGCACCGTAGTGCCTGAGGCAATACAGTAGTTAAAAAAAACAAAACAATATGGACATTTTCACTTAGGGGTGTACACACTTTTGTTGCCAGTGATTTAGACAATGGTTTTGTGTTGACCTATACAAGCTATACACTGACTACTTGTGGCAAAGTGTCATTTCTTCACCATTCCATGAAAACAAGTTAGCAAAATGTGAGGTGTGTACTCGTGTGATACTGTAAAACGTGAGCCATTTGGAAAGATTGAAACCATTGGACCTCGTCCCACTCAACTATCCAGCGAATGTTTTCTGTCCTTTTAAAAATGCTCACAGAATCAAATCAAATCAACAAGGATGAACTTTGGGTGCGTTTGAAAATTCAATCTGACGCTGAGTGCGTGCCATTACATTCCAACACCGCTCTGCATTTCCAAATGGTGCATATTTTCAAACACACCCTTTGTCTCAGTTTTCTTCCCTATGAGCTCGCCTAAATTCATAGAGGATGCCCTACTCGACATGACTTGAGCACCATTTATGTTTCGAGAAGAAACTGCCGCATTGTGCTTTTTAACCGGTGCACTGATCGCCTAAACCAGTTGACTCTTCCGCAGTGATTATATGTGAACTCTGACAAATGAGAAAAAAATCAGGGAGGACTCGGAGGGAAGAAAAGGGACAAAGCAAACAAATGAGGTGTTTGAGGTCACATGATTAGAGTTTCATCAAGTGTACTGTGTCAAAGTGTTCAAAAAAAAAATCTACAAATGCTGCAGGGACAAAACAACATAGCTGTAAATATTAAGACATGGTAACCGGTTTAACCATGACAAGTCATTAAAAACATGGCAGGTAGATTTCATGACATTCCTTCCTCCAAAACTCATCTGCTTGTCTCGCACGGAGGCACTGAAAGCAACCATTCAAGAAAGATGATTCTGACAAGTGACACCGGGTGGGGAGGGGCTTTACTTCTTCCTCACGTTCTAGCTGCCGAAGCCAAAGATGCCCTTGATGTAGCCGGTCAGGCCGCCCTTGACCTTCTGCTCCACCTTGTCGTCCAGGGGCGGGAAGGCCACGTGGTTGAGAGCCAGGTCAAAGAAAAGAGGCTTGCATGGGATCGGCTGGAAGTCGGGCGGGAAGTGGACCAGGTTGGGGTGCTTCCCCACCAGGGACGGGTCCAGGCGGAACGTCTCCAAACGCTCGCACAGAGGCTGGAGAGTGACGAGGACACCGTGACGGAAAAGGCGCTTCTTAGAACGTACACGCAAATGCGGGGATTGTTTCTACGTATATACAATATTCTACGCGAGTGTTTTGTTTACACATACACACTATAAACCTGTGCTCGAAAACTAGCATCTAGATAGTAGGGATGTAACGATATCCAAACGTCACGATACGATATCACAATATGAAGCTCACGATACGATAATTATCACGATATTGTGGGGAGGTTGGCGATATTTAAAGTAAGTCACAATATTGTAAAAAATCGAGCTCATACTAAAAAAAAAAAAAAAGCACAATATTGTGCTTTTGTACATAACAATGTTATTATTATTATAATTATGTTTTTTATTATGTGATGTTGGTAATGCACGCAAACATTGAGTTCCTCCACATACTGACTTGCTTCACAGGCATATTATATTCCCCTTCATCTGGCAATTAGTGTAGATTTTAAACATAGAAGGGCCAAAACATCCCTAATGAAAATTATATTGCACTAAAAAACTAGCCACTGCACAAATGGAAATCAACCTGACTTTTTTTTTTTAACAGATGTGTTGCATTTAAACATCATGAACATGACCACGATGATATTGTGGCAGTTTTAATATCACGATATCACGTTTATCGTTACATCCCTACTAGATAGTGAGAACCGCTTTTAACTAGCAATTTTCACTTCATTAAGGCCACCAACTATACTCATTAGGTATAGGCCGATAATTGGTGCCAAAATTTGGCATTTTGACAAATATCGCAATCGGCCTGTTTACGAATCTGCAGGCCGATAAAGCTGGTATCTCACTGAGCTTAATATCGTCAGG
The DNA here is from genome assembly GCF_051991245.1 of Festucalex cinctus. Taxonomy (NCBI): domain Eukaryota; kingdom Metazoa; phylum Chordata; class Actinopteri; order Syngnathiformes; family Syngnathidae; genus Festucalex; species Festucalex cinctus. The sequence continues at coordinate 14,294,227 of NC_135416.1, forward strand.
ATTTACAAGATGTTCACAGTTTCTACTTGTCTCAAAGACATTTTGAACATATTCAGACAATTTTTAACTGTTGAAGATCTTTTGAAAACTTACAAACCCTGACCAAACAAAAAAAAATAAAAATAATAATTGCCACATTTGCATGCATTTGTCACTGAGTGAGATACAGGGAACTTTTTAATTACGTATTTAAATTTACACTTTATAAAAATTTTGCTGACTCTTGGAACTCCCTACACTTTTTTTAAATTAAAAATAAAAGTAATTTATGTTGAAAATTTTAGAAAACTTTATTTACAGTAAAAAAAAAAAAAAAAAAAAAAAAAAAAACTTTAGGGAAGTATTTACTAGCTTTGTTTTTAATTTAGCTTAACTTGCTGATGACCCTGGAAGCTCCTTGCAATTTTTGCTATAGTTTTTAAACAAAGCTGTCAATTCTTTATATGCTTAAAATTAAAAGAAAAAGTGTTTGGTTTTTTGACACTAATATTTTCTCCTTTACTGCAAACGACTATCAGCTTTAAATATCGGTTATCAATCCCCTTCACTACTAATAATCAGTTTTTGCGCTGATACTGAAATGCTGAAAAAGTAATGAGGATCATAGTGATCATAATGTGCAACTGTGGTGGTTTCTGTTGCCTTCTTAGCCAAAACATTTAAAAAATATCTGCATCCATTTATATATTTTGGAGTTGTTCCCTCTTACCGTGTTGTCTTTGACGGGCTGTGGAATGGGAACGTCAACAGGCTCGCCAGTGTCTGAAACGAACATGCATATCGTCAGGTTTGCTCCTTCATGAAAAAAAAAGAAAATGTGCAGCTTCAAGTCTTCACCTAAAATGGCGGCAGCTTGAAGAGAGTATTTTTCTGCATTGACTTTAGCGATGAGCTCTTGAACATCGGGGAGATCCTGTCAACATCACAAACAATGTAAGCTTCTAACAACAGTGGATGCACATTCTGAAAGTCCAATTGAGGCTATAATAGTAACGCTCTGCAAGCTCCCAACCTTAAAGCTGTTGTTCATGCTCTTGGCCTTTGACTGCACCTCCTTGGCATACTTGAGGACCCTCTCATAGAGCACCAGAGCCTCACTCCACTTCTTCACCAGAACGTAAGACTGGGCAATGTAGAAACACCTACAAGGGAAACATTGTCAATATCAAAGGCATGTCATGTATCTAATGGTCACATGCACGGTGGCTAACCTGTAGGCTTTGTAGGCCAGGGTCTTGAGGGACACCTCTTTCTGGAAGGTGTGGTCATCCTCCAGGCCCTGCAGGGAGGAGAGCTCAGCCAGACTCTGTGGGGACAGCAGCGATGTTAGAGGTTACAGGTGTCGGATTTGGAAGGGAGACAGCGGTTAGGATGTTCTACAAGCGCACACTTGCCTGCAGGACGATGTCATAGAGACGGATGAGGTCCTGTGGACGGGGCCCCCTCTTACTCTCATCCGCCTCAGGCTCCTTCAACTTAGCCTGCAGCGTGTGCGCCATGCTTTCGTTCCTCTTCACCAGCGTGCACAGCTTGATGTAGCTCAGGTAGCTGGCGGACGACCACAGAAACTTCAGCAAACGTTTCACTTCCCACACAGCCACGCTAATGATTCTAACGTCACATCATCTTGACTACCTGTGCAAGAACTGCATGTTGGACACTTTGCCATTTTCAGCGTCAGCGCTCCTCTCTCGCTGCTTCTACAAGCATAAACAATATGGAACATGTTAGAAACTTTTCAGTCATAGGAACATCTTCAATTTGAGCTATCTAAACAAAGGTACTTTTAAGGGGATATAATCGTACCGCCTCAGTCTTGAGCTCCTCTCGCACCGCTTGGATGGTGTCGCGGCACTCGGCCAGCAGGGTCTCATAAAGATGCTCTTTGGTCTCCTCATTGGCTGCCTTTGAGAGAGGCAACACGGAGATGGCGTTAGAATGGAAGTCAACCTTCAACATTTCTTGACAATAATATGTTAAGTCTAAACATGACATCCTGAATAATATTCCATTTGTGGAATATGAGTTATGAAGCAAAACCCAGCCATTTTTCCCACCTCAAGGGGCGGCCATTTTGCTGCTTGCTGTTGACTGAAGATGACATCAATGTTGCTGAGGGTTCAGGCAACGACCAATCACAGCTCACTTGTTTTCTGTAGCTGCGCTGTGATTGGTTGTGAGCTGAGAAACTGTGACGTCATCTTCAGTCGACAGCAAATGGCCGCCCCGGAATGGATAAAAATGGCTGGATTTTTTTGCAACTTATATTCCACTAACGCAATATTAACTAGAATACCATATTTAGACTTGTGAGGCTGCAGAGAGCATATTATCAAAAAAAAATTTTGGGGGTTGACTTCCGCTTTAAAAGAAATGCAGATCTTAGTTTTCCTTTCTAAATTCTGCAATGTCATAAATGTATTTTTATTTTTAATTTATGGGACAGCAGACATATTTTCAAAGCAGAATTAAATCAGGACAAATGACTTCACACACAGGAATTAGGGAGGCATATGTTGAGTTGGAATGCTAGCGTGTTGCTCAACAACATCTCAATTTGACACTCGCATTCACTTTCCCTGTGATTAAAGTCGCAAACGCACAAGTCAATCAAGACAACCACACCAAGGCTCGTTAAGCTCCAGTAGTTTAAGTGCGAGACTCGAAGCAAGAATGTATGGTTGGCGATGAAGGCGAGGAGGAGGAGGTGGTATGTGGCCCAGCAGGCTACTGATGCATTCCTGCACTCTACTTGCATACACTCTATGTAGGGTACAAGTCATTGTCAATGACACATTGTTCTTCACCTTAAAAACAAGTCAATACCCTTGTATTATCTATACAACTACAAAATCAAAAAGACGCCGTGTAAACATTACAAAAAGTAGTGAAGGTCAGCAAAAGCACCGTATCAACTTCAGTTTGATGTGTTTTGCAATCCTAACTGATGAAGCAGACGAGATGCACACCTCAGGGGCGATGATGGTATTTAATGTTGTGCACTTGCGTAACTGCACAATGGGTACACCCAGCACAACCTGCTGGACCTGTTTTACATTCTCTGTGGTTGAACAGGAGGGCTGCATGCATGCTGCAGACTGACACATACAATGTGGCTCTTCGCTTCAATGAGCACGTATAATGCTGCTTGAATGAAAACGATGAAAAAATGAGATCCTCTAACTTCTTGCATCTATACCTCACTCTATGGGGAAAAAAAATTCTGTCTGGATCTGAAGTCAGACCTCTAAATATTAAATGGCAATACTATTGTATCTTCACCCACACACAAACTGGGTGTTGTCATGCATTTACGTGTGTACTGATATGCTCAGAATGTAGTCGTACGAAGAGCGGGGCTGAATGCCAGAGGGCGTGATGGGAGTGCCCACGAGTGGCGCTTTCGAAAAAAGCCACAGGAATGAGTGGAGGTGGCTTCCAGTGGCCAAGGGAGACTGGAAAGGCGACAATGACACCCTTTGAACATTCGCTAAACTACACCCAGACACTTTTACAAAGGTGGGAATTACGCAAAGACAAGTGTCACAGACTGCAGCGGAACTGACACTGTTTGACTTCTAGGCAGTGTTAAATTTTGTTATAGTCATAATTTAGTCATCTGTGTTTTAATTTTAATCAAATTTTAGTCGATGAAAATGAGCAATTTTAGTCGACGAAATAAAGAGCAAATTTAGTCGATGTTTTCCTTCAGCATACATTTAAACTTTTATACAGAAAATTATAAATAACACCTATTTGCAACATGCAAGACCAAAATTGAACACAACTGTGTCTTTATAAAACGTTTCAATGAAACATGTTGAACTGAGGGCGGCACGGTGGATGAATGGTTAGCACATCCGCCTCCCAGTACTGAGGACGCAAGATCAAGTCCAGGCTCCGGCCTTCCTGGGTGGAGTTTGCATGTTCTCCCCGTGCCCGCGTGGGTCTTCTCCGGGTACTCCGCTCCATTGCAAAGACATGCATTGCAGGTTAATTGGGCGCTCTGAATTGTCCCTAGGTGTGCTTGTGAGTGTGGATGTTTGTCTCTGTGAGCCCTGCGATTCGTTGGCAACCAGTTCAGGGTGTACCCCGCCTACATGCCCGAAGCCAGATGAGATAGGCTCCAGCACCCCCTGCGACCCTTGTGAGAAGCAAGTGGTTTTAAACCACTTGTGGGGGGCATTAACTTTGGTGGTAGCATTTGACATTTTCTCAGGCATCTACAGCTTTCCATACAAACTGGTATTTGGTATTGCTTGTTATGCACATGTAAAAGCAACTTTTTAACTAATTGCACACATTTTAAAGCTCTAAAAGGCAAATTGGAATGAAAAAAGAACCAAAAGGACCATGGTGGAGGAGGTCTGGACCTCCATAAAACCATGTAGCAGTCCTGACCTGAGCGATGGCAGCCTCGTTGTCTGCTAGACCCAACAGGAAGACGCGGGCCTTGTCAATCTTGACGGGCACACTCCTCCCACGCCACTCCACCTCGCTCATGGTGGCTGCCTGCTTGGTTCTTGCCTGAGTGATCAGGGTCTGGAGATGGAAGTAAAATGAACGTTGGTAAATTTGGAGGCAGTGATTCTTCTGTTTGTGAGCAACATCAATGTTCTCACTTCTAGTTTCTCTGCCATCATGCCTCCACCTCCTCCTGTCAGTCTCATCTGCATCAAGTCGTTGATGGCGTTCTGGTCACCTGTAAGACGGCAACACTGTGAGTGAGGGGAAAAGGCAAGAGGTGCAATGAATAGTGCTATTTATTTTCACTATTGTCTACCACTCTTACCTATATTGTAAGCACAGTATCGGATGTTGGGTGATATTTCGTCTACACGCTGGCGATACAGCGCTTCCAGCTCCTCAGTGAATGCACTTGCCAGCTTCTCATAGATGGTCCTTCAATAAAAATGATTAGTTTATGGTAATCCTTGACTATGATAAAAAGTAACAATAACAATGTTATGAGAAAAAAATTGAGAAAATGGCTCACTTGCACTTATTGAAGGCCTCCATGGCACACTTCCACTTCTGCAGTTCAAACTCGACCATGCCCGTCAGGTATGATGTGTAGGCCTGCAATTAAAAACAAGATGCAACATCAGTGACTCTGAACAATAAGGAGAAACAATAAGCAAAACAACAGAGCTCAAATATAAAAAACAAAACAAAAACAAAACAAAAATAATCTATAATTGACATATGGAAGAGGAAAATGTTAAATTTTATAAGTGAGTGGTTGTGCAATGAATAGGATAGTAATATGTCATTATTTCATGGGACAAAACTGGGGATTTTTTTTTTTTTTTTTTTTTTTAAGTTGACTTCCAATTGAAACAGGATGCATTTTAGATATTTTTTAGGCTAAGTGAGCCTATCATTATTGTGTTAGTTTCTGGGAGAACATATAACCCCGAAAAATGTGTTATTGCGACAGGTCCACACACATCCCCATCAGTAAAGGCTTAGGTGTACCTGCGCTTCCAGTTTAGTCTTGGCATCAACAGAGGGGCTCTCGCACAGCTTCTCCAGCTTCCCACTGTGCTTGGCAGCTTTGCGAAGCCGTGCCAGCAGGTGGAAACGCTTACGTGGCTCCGTGTTGGCCTCCTGCTTCAACTGCATGGCGTAACTCCACGCACGCTCCGCTTCCATCAAAACCAGCAGCAAGTACCTATAAACAAGAAGCAAGCTGGACGTTTCATTTTAACCAAAATATTTACTACAAATGCAGCTTTGGTCATCTATCTATACTAGCAACTTGCAGCGACAGGCACAATAATTAGTTGCACATCCACTAGATGGCAGAAGATAAACGTAACGTGCATCCATCTACCTGTAACCACTCACACAACAGAATATACCAATACATTTTGTGACATTCCTTACCTGTTGTCCGAAAGCATTTCAACTGTAATTTTTTTTCCAACAAACTTGTGCCGGTTCCCCATCTTGAATCCAAGTGTCTTGCGTAGACGACGCAGTCTCCGAGAACAATAGCCCCTGAAAAATACCAAGTAGATGTTGCTTTATGGTAGGATTCAAGATCATAAACGTTTAATCTTCGTGCAGAAATAATGCCACTACTCCTGTACCAGACAGGATCTTACCTGTATCTTTGGTAATCTCCATGTCTGAGACCATGCAACTGCTGAGACTCCTTGATTATTTGCAAGACTGCGATGCACAGTTAAGGAAAGTCAGCTTCACACACTAACTTTTCTATTCATTCATTTTTTTTATTATTATTTTTACACAGTCCACGTGCACGCACCATTACGACAGTATTTTAAAACTGTTTTTTTTTTTTTCAAACAACACAATGACCGTGTACTAAGCAACACGAACTAACATAATTATTTCATGTATAGATATGCCGCTCTCAATCATTTTAATGCGAACTAGCAAACGAAGTTGAAACGTCTACCAGTGACAGACTGTTTCAGTGTGACACGTAGCCTAACATCGCTAGCCTCCGACACACGTAGCTAACATGCTAAATGTTAGCTTCGGAGCTAAGTTGGCGGTCTTGACCTAACTAAAACACGCAAAATATATACAATGCTGCAAAAAGATACTTTCAAGTCCAATTCCTCCGCCAGGTGAATTTTCCTTATTTTCATCCAAGGAAGAAGCTTTCGCTACGTTTTGCTTAACTGTGGCCATTACAAAATGCTAGCAAAACTGAACACAACCACAGACAGCAGACACGCTGAACTGTTCCCGAAATGGACCAATAGCGCTGCAGGGAGGGGCAAAGTCTGGAGAATCTCGCGAGTTTCCCCCCATCTGCGTTATCAGTCAAAACTTAAAAAAAAAATAAAAAAAATAAAAAATAAAAAAAAAAATACGCCTCCTTTTTCCCTTTTTCAATACTGTACTTTTTTTTTTCCCCCCACCCACATCGGCCACATTTCTCAGATTTATGGAAATTAGAAATGCTGTTAATGTAACTGTTTTTTTTGTAATATGTGAAAAGCCGTTGTTGTGGTTTTTATTTTATTTTTAATTTCAAATTGTGCCTTTTCTTTTTTTGTTTTTGACTTTGACAAAAGCTATTGTGTTTGTATAAATCTTGTTCAATAAAAATAAAATAAATAAATAAATAAAGAAAGAAATAAGAAAGTCTGGAAATTTGAAGACAGCACTTTCCAGGCCAGATTATGAAACCACTCAAATGCAAAATAGTATAAAGCTGTGAATATACTTTCTTGTGCAAACCAGTTCATCACATACTTTGTGACCTCCAACCATTTACTGGTACTGAGCAGTAATTGTATATTCAGAAAGATCTGAATGGAAAAATATGTTCAAAAACCTCCTTGATGATGCTATAATCAATTTATTAGCATCTTGACCAACTGTATAATTGTCCTTGGCATTGGTTTTGTACCTACAACGATACAAAACTAAGGCAGTGAATGAGCATTCAATTAGAACATGAGTAATAATTTACAGGTTATCTGCAGCAGAAATATATCTGCAGAGGAAGTTCTTCAGTTCCGAGACATGCATGGTCTCCTTGATACTGGTGTCTCTGCTACGCAACTGCAAGAGGCCGCTCTCCAGTGTGGTCTCACTGATCACCGCAGTAAAAAGCACGCCCATCTCGTCATACCTACAATGCATCAAACACACACACCAAAGAGTATTTACTACTCGTTTAGCTATTTGTTAATATAGTGAAACATAAAAGGTAAGAATATAGTGTTTTTTCTGTGAAATTTCCATGACTATAAAATGCACTATTACTTTGACAAGTAAACATTACCCTTCTGAACTTCTGTTCAACATATCAATACTTTTTGCACAACTTGCTACTCTCAAACAAGAATCTGAATATTTAATCAAGCAATGTCAAGGTTCTAGTGCATTTTAGTTTGATCTTGAAATTTACCCCTAAAGAATATATTTCTACAACTTTTTATGAGTAGTGTATTTATTTCTTTATGATCAACATTTTTACTTGGAGTTGAGCTGCTCCATCGGCGTGGGTGATGTTTCAAGATAACCAGGCCAAGCAGAGATTTTGGCCTCCTTTAACTCCTGCAGCAGACCTTCACAAACCTGCAGTCCAAAAGCAAAGTCGAATTACAATCAGCCAAGTCAAGTCAAGTCAAGTCATCTTTATTGTCTAGCAATAAATCACTGAAGTGTTTCTCTGACCTGCCTCAGCTCCACGGTGGCTCCTCTGCCAATACCTAAAGCCACTTTGATTGGCGCCAGCAATGGATGCAATTTCAGAACCTGAAATCAGTTACATGACGAAAGAAATGTTTCAAAAATTACGTAAAAATAATTTGACTTTTACAGATCGCATTACCTTTCTCTGCTGTAGCTTCTGTTTGGTGTCCTCTCTATTGTGCAGCTGCAGCGAGTTGGACAGAAAGGCCAACAAACCACGACTGATGTTCCCGGTTATTGAAAGCACGTGAGGAATAGACTTACGCCCATCTCGACTCTACAGAATATTTACAAAGACAAGCAATACCAGGGTTGCTGTTGAAGTGAGGTGTCATGTGCCGGTAATGCAATCAGATGCAATTATTTGGATAAGCCATGAAGCAACACAGCTGTGCCTGACCTGAAGTTTGGAGCGGACTCTTTTGTGAATCTGCAGCAGTTCGCCATCTCCTCGGCTCCACAGAACCTCCACGGGCTCCTGACCCCACGGGAACCTGTAGAAGATCTTCACACCGCGTGACGCCACCCCTTCAAGTTCATCCTGAGGGACGTCACTACTACTAAAGTCTGACGGAGCTAGGGCAAACTGGGCAAAGAAAATAAAAGGATTTAAGGCGTCAATTTAACCAAAACACATGTTGGGAGTTATCTAGCAAGAACTCACCTTTCTCCACCACATGAGCCTCTGCCGAGCCCAGTGGTCCAACCATTGTGAGGAGGTTCGAGGGGAGCAGAACCAGACAAGAGATGCCTGGGTGACTTCTGCTGGGCTGACAGAAAGATTATCTTGGAATTACAGCACCACTGTTAAGGGTGATTACCTCCACCAAGCATAAATGTGCTGCTGCTCATTTGTTTATTCATCAGTAAGCAGTATTGCATGATAACTGCACATCGAAGCATTACGGGGTAAGAAAGACATTAATAAGAATCTAATTTCTGTCTAGTGTGGACCCCCGGAAGGCACACAAATGGAATGTTGAGGTCGATGAAGACTCACTCGCCATTGTCATATTCTGAGGGCTGAAAACATCTTCCAGTCTCAGCGATGCCAAATGGAAGCTTCCTGTTCACCAACTCAAATATGGGGATGAACTGCTCCAAAGAACCTTAGAAAGTGAAAAGACCACAACAAAGTGAGTTTAGATCTCACAGTAAAGAAACACAGACAACGGTGACATAGCACCATTAAATTCTTACTTTGCTATTTTTAAAGAGGGGAAAAATAAAGCAAGGGTTGGAGTGCTACCTTGAATGAGGCTAGTTCTCACGAAAGGTGCTCTCTGCAGAAACATCTGCACATTCCCGGCGAGCTGCTCCTTGCTTAGCTCTGTCTTCTCCAGTACGTTTTGGACGTCATCGGGTTCTGCGACTCTCAGGTGTCCACATTGTCCAGCAGCTGCATCTTGACTGACGCTGCTAATGCTGGGCGTGTTTATCCCAAACACCTGATTTTTGGATCCGGTCATTGAACGCCACCACTGGTGCAGCACGTTCTGCCTGAGCTCGGTGCCCAGTGGCCCGTAGCTGCAAATCGTCCCACGCTTAAACAAGTCCACGTTGGTGTGTCCTGGTGAAATGAAGTGTCTGTCCACAAAGAGTTGCAGCAGAGTCCTGACATGATCCATATCGGTTGATGGACCGCAGCGTCCTCTTGTATGTTGCTGAACATGGTGCGTACATCGGAACGCACACCTTGGCAATACAAAGTGGCTGAACATCATAATAAACAAGCTGGTAAAAAGTCGAATCTGTCAATGTTATGAATCCAGCAGAGGAACATAATCCGGATTTAAACATGCAACTACGTTGACATAAACCTATTTTAAAAGATCGTGAGGGGAAAAAAAAAAAAAAAAAGTTAAGCAAGGTGACACGATGACATAATACTGTTTAGCTATATCGTTTTTCGTCTCTCGTGTCGAAATTTCCACCACTTTATTTAAAACTTTAAAAAAATATATATATATATATCGTATGTCTCAAGGCGTTGATCTACAAATCGTAAACAAAATCACATTGTATTCAAAATTCGTAGGCTGCATGTAACCCGGAAGTGCTTTTTATTTTACTTCCTGCTTTACTTTGAGCACGTCGCCCACAGCGCCATCTATTGTGCTCTTGTGGTTTGTTTACGTACGACAGCTCACCAGGGTCACTGGTGTACTACTGTATAATAAGTAGTCATTTACATTTTTGTACGTTTTGTTTTCTTGGGGCAACACTAATTACACTTTGCTACAATGTGAAGTTGTCAGGGTGTAGCTTGTAAAACAGTTTAATACTCGCTTGGAATTGTGAAAATGTTGAATTATTAAATTTTAAAATCAAATAAAAAATTGTTAGACAAGGGAAATTTACAGAACAAACGCAATGTGAGCAGGCACATTGGGATATTAATGTTAATGTACTATCAAAGTGTACAGTGACAGATTGAAATTTTGTGCCAGATTATCGGAAATCAAGTTCAGTTGTTGAAGGTTTTTCCTGACTGCTTTCTAGCAGAAGCCTCCAAGGTTTAAAGCATACACTGACTGGCATTTTGAACTATTCATAATTCCTATACCTTTAAGGCCCCTGTTCCAGCTGCATGCCCACAAAGCAATTAAGTTACTGTCACCATCTTGCTTCACTGTCTGTAATGGTGTTCTTTTGGCAATGATTAGTGTTGTGTTTGCACCATGCATACTTTTGGAATTGGGAAGAAAATAAAAAGTTTTATCTGACGTTTTCCTAATTAAATTTTGGATAATTATTTATTTTTTAAGGTAAGGCTTCTTTGCTGCAGGGGGGGGGGGCCTCTCGGCAGCGACCATGCAGTTTTCTTCATTAATGTTGTAAGTGATCCAGTTCTTCACTGTTGTGCCACGTTCTCCACTTGATGACTAAATTCTTAAGTACTATTCCAGAGTGTTACTTTCAAACAACTGAGATTCATATAAAACTGGAGAAACTGTGGCCAGACTTAAAAAAATGTGGGCTTCTCAGGCACTTTAAGGTGACGCACTGCCATTTAATTGGTTTGAATGTTATTGGTTAATTTTTAACATATGGGTTACGGTATGTACATGTGCAGATTTTTTGGTTGAGTTGTACAGGTTATAAGACACACTAAACAGAGTCAAGTTCTGTTTACTGTACATTGATCTTGATTTTTTTTTTTTATATATCCCAGGTGTGTAGACTTTTGATATCCACTGCACTTTCCTCACTAGTCATTAATGGTATGTATCACCACCAATTTCCCCCAAAAACACACGCATCTCCCCTTTTCATATTTTATTGAAAAAAGGGACATATGTACCATTTAAATATTTGATCACATCACTTTCACCGATTCATAGCACAAACGCAATACAACGCATCACCTAGTTAAATAACTAAGGAATGTAACACAAAAACAATCCGGGAAAAGTACAGTACGTAACTGTTGCACTGTAGGAGACGCACTGGCATTACGGAATTATCGCAAAACCTGCAGTAAGCAAAAACAAAGTTAAACATAGAATACTTATAACAACTTCAAATGTAATCAATGTGTGACTTATCGTCAACTAAACAAAGGAACAAAAACAAGTGCGTTCAATATGTTGCATGGCGACTACTGTGGAAAGGGCGGTGGCATGGGGTAGGGCGCCATTGGAGGTGGAGGTGGTGGCTGTTGAGCCTGTGGTGGTGGTGGGGGCTGCGGGGTGTAAGGGAACGGGTGGTTCATGCCATTCTGGCCAGGCCTCTGCATGCCGCCAAACTGAGGGGGGCCTTGGCCCTGGAAGTTTTGGTTCCCAAAGCCTCCCACCTGATTGGACGGGCCACCAAAGTTACCCTGGCCATTGCTGCCGCTGTAATTGTTGCCATAGCTACCACTCGAGTTGCCACCACTGCCTCCATAGCTGCCCCCATTTTGCATCTTGCCCCCAAATCCACCCTTTGGCCCATTTCCAAACCCTCTATCGTTGTCCCTGTCCCTGTAGCCACCACCACCACCAAAGTTCTCACGCCGCCCACCTCCAGAATACCTATCTCGACGGTCGTCTTTGTAGCCACCTCGTCCCCCCCTTCCACGACCTGCACGGGATGATGATGATGAAGAAGAAGAAAGAGGAGCGGGTCTGTCAAATCTCACAATTCACTCAATTGTCACCATTCAAGCGGTTGCCGTACCTCCTCTGTCCTCTGCCATCTGGATGAGCTTGGGGTTAATGGCCTGGTTGGCCTCGCGCAGCACAGAGATCAGGTCACTTGCCTGTTTCATGTTGTTGGGGGTGAAGAAGGTGTAGGCTGTGCCCGTTTTTTGACTGCGGGCTGTGCGTCCAATGCGGTGGATATAATCCTCGGAGGAGTTAGGGTAGTCAAAATTGATGACAAATTTCACATCCTCCACATCTGTGAAAGTGTTGCAGTGTGGCAAAACGAAACATGGAGGCCACACGGGGATTTTGCACACCACAACAGCCAGACCAAAGCAAACAATTAGCAACTTGGACGGCCGGGGAGGAAGGTGGTGGTTCAGGCTGTGGAGGAAACGGGTTAAAGCAGCATCATTTGACATCTACTCCATGGGAATACTACTGTGGGAAGAGAGAAACGATGCACACTCCCATTGCTTACCATCGTGCAAAAGATCCCAAAAAAAAGACATTGACTCCCCCGTTTGTTACCAAGGGAGAATACAGATGGTTTAAGGCTTACCATATAAGGAGTATGCATTCACTAGTCCTTTCCCAATGCAGCCAAATCCCCCACATGTTGTCAAGTGACATCCAGGAGCTTCTTCTACGCAGTTGGGCCAGGATATGCACTGGGGCGTCCTCTTAGGCCAATATTGGTAAAAAAAAAATACAAATTTGCAGGTTGGTTTTTCCCAGTACACCCTCAAAAGCAGCCACACTGCACGTCTTGCCAAGACGAAATAAATAGATCGGCTATTCAAATTGACAGGGGCCCCTTTATAACATAGAGCCTTGCGGGACCCCCTCAGCAAAAACATATCCCACATCCCTTCATCAGTGTCATCAAGGCAAGATGTCGCAAGAAGCCAGTGTTCACTTGAGAAAATGTCTCTCATTGGCAGGTCTCGACATGACGTATAAAATACAGGCGAGGGAGGAACTTTGGTTTGAGCTGTCTCTCATTCTTTCTCCTCACTAACCCCCTAAGCACATGTGCCAGGTCTCATCAATTTTCAAACACAAGTTCTCAAACTGCTCTCTCCATTTCAAGGAATCCAGCACTTTGACGGGAACAGGCGATAACCGAAAGCTGCGACGAGCACCCGTGCTACGCTGATACAAGCTTCCGAAAGCTAACAATTGTTCCAAATCACAAACGGACTTGCGATACTGTACAGCGCTCTCAGACACAGCAGCATGCAGCAAGCATTTTTTGGGGGGAGCGGTTACGTTTGAGTCGCAAACAGCTGGATGGCAGTTGTCGGGCGAAATCCACGGACAAGAGAACAGATGTGTGTGTATTTCAACATGTCGGAGACAAAGGCTTAGCCACAGAGCCTTTTGAAAGAAATCACTGGCACACAAGAGCTTTCACCTCTCTAGGCCCACTGGGTGGCAAGCCAGTTGAGCACTTCCAATATGTCATCCTTCTCCCTCTCCAGGCCTGGGACTGTCATGCCTAGTGCCTGCCACAAAGACTCCACCTTAAGGTGAGAAAAACTCAGAAAATGCATAGAGAAGTTAAAGAAAGCAAAAACACTTTCTTTAAATCACTTGTGGAACAGCAAATGGTGCTGCTTAACGGCAGACTGACCTAAGCCGCGGGAGGCCACGTCGGTGGCGATGAGGATCGGAGCTTTGCCGTATCTGAACTCTAAAGGGAGCAAGGTGGAATGGGATTATTTCAATATAAATATATATTATTGTAATTGTTGCTTTTCCACTGCATAGAACAGTCTCGACTCCACTTGGGGGTTCCGTGGGAAACTGTGAAAACCGCGTTGCACTCATTTCTAGCTGTGCATTCTCAAAGGTTAGAACGCCACACAACATATCTGAGTACCTGCTTTTGCCAATTGAGAAGCATCAACAGCAAGTAGAGCCATGTTGTGCTGAGTAGATACCATGCAGTGGAAAAGGAGACTTACAGAGCCAAGTTCCCATCATTTCATTCTCACCATTTAGGACCCAGTCTCTCTCCTGCTGGCTCTTGTCTCCATGAATTCCCATTGCTGGCCACCTGTGTGAGACAGACTCAGCGTGACATGCAGCCAACCGAGCTTCGCAAAGCACTTGAGCAGCAAAGTGTCAAGAAGAAGGAACTTTTACAGACAAGAGGTATAGGTTTGCCCAAATCAACCATTATTACCTCTTATGTCAGAATCTACCAGTGCGACTTCCAACTTATTTTGTTATGCCAAATCACATACAGTTGTGATCAAAAGTTTACATACACTTGCAAAGAACATATGGAATTTTCAGCATAGGCGATATGAATAAAACAGTTTGGAAAACAATTTGTTTTTTGGGTTTCTTTATATTTGAATCAAATGTACACAAGTCTTAACAGAGCCATCTACAAGATAGTGGTCTGTGCGAGTGCTCAGTAAGAATCATGGGAAGATTCTTTATGCTGTCTAGTTTGGAATTTGGTAGGAAAAGGGGATGTCAGCTACCCAGGAAAGCAAGTAGTCTCTTCCGAGCAAGCTTATCAGTCAAGGTCACTTTGTTATTGCTTCATGTACAAGAAATGAAAAGCCCATCGTTAAAGAAAATTCAGGTGTCCATAACACAGTACAGTATAAACTTATGTTCATACATCCTAAATCATTATTTTCCGTAACAAACGATGTTATGGCTCTCCTGAGCTTCCAGTTATGTCTACAACTCTGATTTTTCTCTGATAGAGTCATTGGAATGGATACTTGTCACAAAAAAAAGCTTCATGAGTTTTTTTTCTTTTATGACTTTATTCAGGGTTAACATGAAAAAATTAGCACATCTGTTGGGTCAAAAATACACATACAGCAACACGAATTAGCAATTTTGTTGACTTAGAAAGTTTGTCAAAAAATTCTTGTGTGTGATTAAAAGTGACTGCAACTTTTCCGAGGCCACTGAAATGGAGCTCATTGGATACCAATGTTCACAAACACTACAATGGCCAGTCAAAGGAGCCAAAATGGTGTCAAAACAAGTGAGGAAAGTTCATTGGAGCCATTTCAAAGCATATGTAGGTCCCAAGACCAACAGTGCAAGCAATTGTTGGCAAATATAACGTAAGTATAAGTATAAAGTGTGTGGCACTGTTTATCACTACCATAATCAGGAACAAAATGCAAGCTATCACCTGCTGCTGAGAGAAAATTGGTCAGGATGGTGAAGAGTCAAACGACAACAACCAAATAGATCTGCCAAGAATTAGAAGCTGCTGGAATACAGTTGTCAGTGTCCACAGTCAAGTGTGTTTTTGCATTGCCATGGACTGAGAGGCTGCCGTGCAAGAAGGAAGCGCTTCCTCCAAAAGTGGCACCTTACGGCTCGACTAAAGTTTGCTGCTGATCATATTATGGACAAAGATAAGATATTTACCATTGCTTTATGTATATTTTTGACCCAACAGATTTGGCCACTTTTTCTGTTAACCCTGAATAAAGTCATAATAGAACAAAAAATCATGAATCTTTTTTTGTGACAAAAAGTATCCATTCCAATTACTCTTTCAGAGAAAAATCAGAGTTGTAGAAATAACTGGAAGCTCAGGAGAGCCATGACATTAAGTTCTTTACAAGTGCATGTAAACTTTTGATCATGGCTGTATGTGCCTTGGTAGTAAATTAACATTAACTCCTGGAGAAATAAAAATGCCATTGGATGTTCTTACCCATCCCTTCTCATCCTCCTGGTGATCTCGTCGCAGCGTCTTTTGGTCTCCACAAAAATAATTGTCTTGTTCTCCTTTTCACTCATTATCTCCTCCAACAACCGAAGCAATC
The DNA here is from genome assembly GCF_051991245.1 of Festucalex cinctus. NCBI lineage: Eukaryota > Metazoa > Chordata > Actinopteri > Syngnathiformes > Syngnathidae > Festucalex > Festucalex cinctus. The sequence goes on from NC_135416.1 coordinate 14,310,356, forward strand.
TGGATGCAATAGAACATTCTTCTTCAGATACTAATATTAAGTAGCTTACTGAACTTTCCTCTCCAAAATATCTTACTTGTCCTCCTTCTCCATGTCATTGCAAACATCAACAATCTGCAGGATGTTATGGTTGGCGCTGAGCTGAAGCGCTCCAATGTTGATTTGTACATAATCTTTCAGGAAGTCCTCAGCAAGCTGCCGAACCTCTTTGGGCCATGTGGCGCTCCACATCAGGGTCTGACGGTCTGGCTGGTAAAGTGACAGTGGACAATTGATCAGTTTCAATTGACTTACAATAATTCTTATTTCTAAACGCAAAGGATGAAAAAAAAATCGTTGTGAAAGGAAATGATCTCACCCGTATTTGGTCCACGATCTTGCGGATCTGTGGTTCGAATCCCATGTCCAGCATGCGGTCAGCTTCGTCGAGCACGAGGTAGGTGCACCGCCGCAAATTTGTTTTCCCACACTCCAGGAAATCAATGAGACGACCCGGGGTAGCAATACAAATCTCAACTCCTTCAACAAAACCACAATTTACACATCATTATTTACATATTTCAAAAATGACAATTTTCTCCTAACGTTTTGTATAAATACATTTATATTTATACACCATTTCGGGGTACACATCATAGCTGTGTTAAAGTGACTTTAGGACAGGGGGTCCCTTAACCCAAAAGGTAGAGAGCTAACCGTTCAAAGCAACATGAACATACCCCTCTCAAGATCCCTAATTTGAGGTCCTTTAGGGGCGCCCCCATAGATGCAGGTGGACTTCAGACGGGAGGCTCTCCCATACTCAGCAGCCACTTGTTGCACCTGCTGCGCCAGCTCACGTGTCGGCGCCAAAACCAAGCACTGTAAAAAGCAGGAATTTGCATAAAAATGGGCATCCATCAATGTAGTTGGACTGTTCAAGCAACAAAGCCATCTGGCGCTATTTAGACAAAACAAAACACATTGCTAGCACGTTTTACTTACGATGGGCCCATCACCATGCTCCAAGAAGGGTTGATGTTGGATGTGCACAATAGCTGGTAGAAGGTACTGAAGAACAAAAACAATGTGTACATTTTAATACATCTCTGTGCTCAGTAAGCACTGCCAAATTGATTTGCTTAAAAAATAAATAAATAAATAAAACTTTCAGGTCGCACTGTCAGGCCCTTCTCAGACTATTGTACAAACGGCCATAACTTTGCTACCAGCAAAACGACTTGTCTTTAGGTACATTTAAGTGTCTTTGAAGACACAATATAACTGTCAGAGTCGTTACGATGTTTTCATACGTACCGCAAGAGTTTTCCCAGAGCCTGTTTGAGCAATGCCAACCATGTCTTTGCCGCTGAGCGCAACTGGCCACCCCTGAGCTTGAATAGGGGTTGGTTCCATCCAGTTCTGTTTCATGATTACATCCATGACATAGTCTACAAAACAGGATAGGCAAGTTAAATGGAAGCAGAGGTTATACAACTTTTGTTTTTGAAAATCAGTATTGCTAAATTCCACTCCTACCTATAGGGCATCTATTGTACATACATACATACACACATACATGGAAAAAAAATATTAGGCCACTGTTTCTTCAGTTTCTTACTCATTTTAAAGGTACATTTGTTTGGACAAATATAATGAGGACAACAAAACAAGAAAAGAGTTTAAGAGCTGATATGCATCCATTTTCCCCGGCTTTCTTGATAGTAATGACAAATATTTAAGTTCTATGGCATTGGACTGTCAAAACAGTTCTTTTTGGTAGTGTTGTGATAAGCAGGCTAATATTTTTTTTCCAGAAAAGCCTCCATACAAGCAAATACAGAACACTCAACACTTTGATGCAACTGGAGAAAGACTTTCAACTCACTTGGAAATGCTGCTTCGTGGAACCTTATAATTGGCTTGGGGCATTCTCTGCATTTGACTGTGATTTCTTTGCTTCTTCTGTACTGCTCAACCTCTTGCTGGAATGGGAGGAAAGCGATCACACAAACAATCATAAACTGATGAATTGTGAGATTTTAAATAGACTAGGGGAAACTTAAGGCAAAATACATCCTGGACTAAGTGCCAGTCAATCACATAGAACAAATACACACAACCATTCAGAGTCACAGACTAAAATTAAATTAGAAATGATGATTTGGAATGTGGGGGGAAGCGAAAATACCCACGCAAGCACTGGAGGGGAAATGCCCATTTGTGTTAAAACAACATGTATGGAAAAACAAAATACAACAAATGCTCACAATCATTCTTCGTGTGACATCGGGGTGTTCCTGGTAGAAGTTCTTTTGAAACTTTGGAAGCTCATCAAGGTTCCAGTGCCTCTTTCTTAACCTGTCACCGGGATTGCCAAACTTTGCCGGCGGAGGTCCACCTCTGCTGCCTCCACCACCACCGCCAAAACGTGGAGGTCCCCCACCATATCTAAGAAGGAGAAGACACAGCACCTGCTGTTGCAAAATGGTTGATTTGGCTGAAGGAATAAAACATTTAATATAAGCAGTCCATGTACTTGTACGGAAACGCATTAGAAAATGTTAAAAAATGAAAAGTTACCACGTTTTTTTTCTTCCCCAATTATTATTATTATTATTATTACTATTTTACAAGTTACCACGTTAAACGATAGTATGTTTGTTTTACGGTTCAGCTCTTTGCCAAGAGTCCTTTTTCTGTCTCGTGAATCACATTATTAGCTACGCCAATATGAAGCTCTTCTATAACACTGTGATAAAAGGATTTTAAATTAAAAGGAAAAAAACGTATTGTAAATGTATGTTCTCAAATGTAAATTTGTCTCGAGACTTGTAAATGTGGTTTGGTAATGTAATTTTGTTTTCTGATTTGTAAAAATTGTTTTTTAAATGTAAATTTGTCTCCAGCTTTGTAAACGCGTTTCTCGTATTGTAACATTGTTTTGCTCCGGCACACTTGAGGCCTTCTCACTGTATGCACCGACTGAATGCATGCGATGACATTGACAGCCCCATCGCGATCACTATAGTGCAGACCATTAATTAAACCCCCAAGCACAAATGAAGTTATTAAGGCTATTATGTGTTTCGTCAAGGCAAGATTCGCTGCGTCATGTTACAATAAAGCTGTCGTTTTTTTCTGTTGTCTTCGTGCAGATAGGTGCGGAGAAACAACTACACGGCCAAACCAAACTCCGAACCAAGCGAGATGTTTCATATGCGTCCCTGTATGTTTATTTAAACGCAGGAATGAATTAAATCAATTAAAATTGAGGCTTCTCTTCACGCATCAAGTGTAGCAAGGGCTGCGTTTGACGCCAGCAGCCATTTGCAAACCGAAAGGGGAGAGAGAGGGGGTGGGGGGAACAAATGAACGTGTGACTTACCCTCTATCTCGGCCACGGTCTCTGTCTGAAAATCCTGGCATTATGTTGTCGCACAATACAGACTGGAAATAAAGACGAACTTATGGCAAAGATGTTCAATGGGGACACGACCGACGATGGCGGCTAACCACGCACAAGTCGGCGGAAAGGAAGGAAGTGACGTCACAGACGGCGGCGAATAACAATCGTATCAGTCCGCGTAGGTGGGGCAAGCACTACATGCTTTACCCATTTGCTTTGTTTACATCTTCTTTTATCCATAGGCCACACAATTACGTACACTTTGTACTTAAGTTAATTAAGTTTATAGTAAAGTAGGACTCATCCAACTCCTTATAAATGAATAAAACTACAGACTGAAATGCATGTTCTTGCACTGTTGTTCTTGCTGTACTTTTTTTTTATTTAGATATTCAGTATCGTGCTCCGCGTTTTCTCAGTTGGAATGATGTGTAAATTAACCCCATTCCACCCCTTTTGTGTAGACTATGTTTTTATTTTTAATTTGTCGTACTCATTAAAATTCCTTGAGAGGAAATTCAACAATGTATTGCCAGTAATCAATATTACACTAGGCCGACTTGCAGAGCAAGGGTCCTATGATCAAATTTTGCTGAGGGGGCCAAGATAAGGACGCTTGGGCTGGCTCTGCTGAAATGTATTTTACTCAAATTATTACTCAAATAGTTTCTATAACTTGGCATAATGAAAAAAAAACACCCTTTGCAAACAAGTTGTTACAAGTAGTTTCAGTGTTTATGCCATTTGTCAAAATTTCATTGCCCAATTGCAACAGAGATTTTTATTCTACTGATGTGGAAGAAAAGCCACTTAAGTCAGCTATAGCTCTCCCCCATCAAAACATCATAGTGTCATAGCTTTGCTAACGCTGTGAAATAAATAAATACTACTAACAGAAAAGCATACACCTTTCCTAAATGTGTTTTTTCTTTCAATTTTTTATTAGATGGAGAATTTCCTGTTTTTTAGGGTGGTACTAGACAACACGTTCATCACAAGTCATTCACAGAACCAGCAACATCACACAATACTCTTAAGGCTATGGATGGGGAATATCTTGCTTCTCAGAATCTGTTGCATCGTGGTTGTTAACATTGCATGGTTCCCATTCTACCATTTGCATTTTTTTTTCATGTTGTGTTGTCATGTGAATATATTTGTCATGCGGCTTCCAGCACAGTTTATGATCAACAACAACACCTAAAAAATGATTTCCATATAATCTTGATAACTCAAATTGTTTATCGTAATTTGTACTGGATTATTGGTCTGATGATATTCAAATAATATATATATATTTTAATTTAGGTAACCATGCATTACTAGTTTGTTACTTACCACTATTGCTAATATCACAAAATGGAGCTATTCCTAAATGGTAAAACATCAAGTGAAAGTCTGGATTAAAGCAGATAAAGATGATTTCCTCATTCTTATACGGGTGGGCTAATATAGTTGTTGAGGACTTCATCTGTAAATCATTAATTCATGGATGTGCCACGTAGAAATGACTATAGAACAACATTTACAGTTACTTTTGACGAATTACAGTACAAGTAAAAATGTTCTTTAGAAGAACAAAGTCAGGTCACTTTGACTGAATACATGCAAATGTAATAAAAAGGATCAGCAGAGTAATAATGTCAAATAGTAGGCCTGTTTTACTTTTTCCCAGGAGCCTCCCAATTGACCCGACGACGACACCATGAAGTATTGACCAACTGGCACGATTGCGTTCATCCACTTCTCTGATTCTGATCCTGATATGGTGTGCCACATGTCTTCTCTGTGTTTGAAAGACACATTTGTGAAAATGCAGATAATTGTACAACATAAAACAGAAGGAAGTCGTGGGCAGAAGATAGTACAAAGCATAAATTGGAAATGTTACTCACGGAACAACTTTCTCATCCAAGACTCTCTTTGCTTGCTGGTTTCTTCATTATTGGCTGTTAATTCTTGTGTTTTCCTGATATTATCAGTATGCGCCAACAGCTGAGATATAGTGGACTTGTCTTTTACCACTTTTGTAGCCGGATGGACAGCCATGGAGAAGAGGAAATGCACAATGCTCATATTACTATTTGTAGCTCGAGTCCACAAATCACAATTTAGGAAATTTACCTTTAATGCAGAGACTAATCATCCCAATTAGAAGTAGAACACATAGTATACCCAGAAGTACAGAATCTCTTTTGACAGGAATCCTTTTACGAGATTCCTTCATGGCCACTTGGAATGACAAATGCAGTAATCACTTAACACATTTTACTCAAAGATTATGCTGCTATGATTGGAAATAACACAAAGAGAACTAACTAACTAAACAGAAATCTGTAAGGAATATTTTGACTGTGATGTTCATAAGTACCTTGTTGGCCGTTCTGAGCAGGTCCATTCCTAATTGGTGAAGTGCCCCCCACCCAGGGATTATCATGCACCCGCAAGCTCTCCATGCTGACATAAATGTTCAAATTCTCCTCCTTGTCCTCCCAAGGATAAGGTGGCGTCTTGCATTCAGCATACAGGTCCACTGACATTTTTGTATAATGCACCACAAAAGACCTAATTTCATTTATTTCCAACAAAAAATGTTTTGACCTCAATTACAGGTCTGTTCTCAGCAAGCGCTGTGATACTCTGAAGAGGGAAGGTCAGAAATGAGGAAGAAGCAGATCAATATCATTTGTGCTTCTGCATGTGTTGACTTTATGGTAGATGACTTTTTATACACTGGGCTTAAAAAAATATATCTCCCCGGTGCCATGGGCTATCCATTCATTCATTTTCTACAGTGTTTCTCACCTACACCAAATTCAAATATTTCATTCAAATTTTAGTTATTTTTTATTTTCTATTTGAATAAGGACTTGAGTAAAATTTAGGGCAATTTCAGTGTAAGGTAACTTGAGGTTATGTTTTCGTTTTACTAAGTGTATTTTTTTAAACTTTAATTCAGAATTTCAAATACAAACAATTAAGGTACACGTTGTCATAGAACATTGTACAGTTGAAACAGTATCAAGAAATAAAACGAAAATAAAAAATAAAGGAAAAGAAAGAATAATACGAAACAAATATAAATATTGAGAATCTTATTCCGCCAAATGAATAGTCCCCGCACTAACAAAAGTAATCCAGCAGATGGCACTAATCAGAGGTCAAAGTCACTTCCGGAAACTAGCAACAAGAACATCCAATCGAACAACAGTTGAAATTTAAGTCAGGAAAAGGCAGACAGTTCCCACTTTCTCATGTTGAAAACCAGACGACCAACGGACCTGTATTGTCCGCTCTGGAGTTTGAAATCTGTCAACGAAAGCCTCACTACAGCCATTCCGTTGCTTTTGATCCACATCTGCCTCTCTTCAACAGCTGTTTCATGGGCACCCCAGAGGAAGGGAGAGGTGAGAGCGGAAGGCGAGACTCACTTTACGTGCGATACGTAAGCTAACGCTAACTTTTGATTGCTAACTTTGGTGGCTATCTCGATTTCTGTTATTGTTTTGGTACGTTTTCTCGCCGTGTGAATGATCTCATCATGTATTACATTCCGAGCAATCGGTCACAAGAAGTCTTCATTTTGACATTCTGTGATGTCGGGACGATACCAAGTTACTTTAGCAAAGCTGGCTAGTTGACATGTTGAGTTGAGTCAAAGTTGCAACACAAAACTGGGCATTTGCGTTTGGTATCGAACTGCTCTTTTCTGCCCTCAAAACTTGCAGTGCTAGGATGAATTGTACGTGTTATGTAACGCTGTGTGTGCGCGCTGGAGGGAGAAAAGAAAACAACCCGTTCCCTTTGCCGCCTCAAAAACAAAACAAACAAACAAACAAACAAAGCTCGATCTGCTCCCATTTATCACTCGTAGCACAATAACAATCCGTAGTCTGTTAATACATATCAGGAATCTAATTTCATTTCTGTCTAAATCCCAATTTCGTTGTTTCTCCTTACAGAGTGGCTAGATGTGGCAAATGAGCTGCTCGACAAGTGTCACATTGAACAGAAACTGACGAAACTCACAGACTGCGACGCCAATATTTTTATTAGTCTCTATGAGAACATCCTGAGAGAGAAGGTTCCAGGTAAGAGAACAGCAAACGGGGTACAGAATCTGTTTGGAAGTACAGTACTTTGTTTAAATTAAGAAATCCATTAGATCTGGAGTGATCAAATATTAATCCACAAATGAGGCTACACTGTAACATTCAGAACAAAATGTACTGTACAACAACAAAAATACAAAATAAAATAAAATGTCAATTTTATTTTGACATAAATGAAAATATAAAGTTTACACAGTTAAATAAAAAGTCTGTGTTGTGTGCCATTGCATGTGTGTTGTTTTCTAAGCGAGAGAGACCAAAAAAGTGAACCCGAACATAGGATAAATAGTAACAATAATCAAATGTGTAATTGTGTCCCCTTACAAATTATATCTATCAAGAACACTGTTAGATGACCGGTGCTTCTCAATTATTTTTTGTTATGCCCCCAGGAAGAAAACAAATATTTTGCGCCCCTAACTCTCTGCCGTGACCCTAAATGGTATCATTCAACATTGAGCGGCAGTGCCTCATACTGTGGTGGATGTGCAATTACACTTTGTTCTTGGACAGTTAAAAAAAAAAAAAAAAAAAAAAGTTACTTGAAGTCGCACGTGCCTCCCATGAGCATCACATGGCACTGACCATAGTATTTATTAAATATTGCACACAAGTACAGTAATGTTGTTTTTAAATAAAAACTAATACTAAAACTAACAGAATTGCCCTGAAACCTAATTAAAACTAACTTAATAAAACTAAAAAATAACTAAAATGAAAATTCCAAAATTATAAAAACCGTAGTGCTTATGTGGCTTATTGTCACTGTTTGTATTGACATCCATCATCTTCACATATTCATATGCATGAGTGTCGTCGTTCTTCTTAGATTATATTGCATCGCCACGCAGCCAAGAGGATGACGTCCATAATGTTCAATGTGTGATTGACTCGCTGTCGCTGGATTACCTTCAGATCAGTCTCTCGCATATCACAGGTATGATATATTCAGTATGATGCGGGGACAGAATTGCCCCATCATGTTTTCATTTTTTTTTGGCTGAAAACGTGTAATATTTGCATGATTCCAGGTGAAAATGTCACCCGGGGAGACAAAGAGTCAATCAAGAACCTTTTGGATATCTTTGATGGTCTCATGGAATATCTCAGTGAGGAGATAGGCGAGGACTCGCAGAATGATGGTGGGAGTGTTTGCGTTCATTGTTCTCAATATCATGACAAGCACCAGTGATGATCTATGATTTCTTGTTACATAAACGTGTCGTCTTTCTTCTTAAAACCATCTATGACAAACAAAGAAACGACTCATTTGGCAGAACTGAACGGTGCTTTGTTAGTGTGGCTTGAACTGCCCCTCAGACTCAGATTATGTAACTTTTATCTGCACCTCATGAATGTCATGTCCCACATAGAAAATACATAATTGAATGCAATTGTCTGTTCATTGTGACATAACTATGGTAGTTTGTGCATTCACAATCACTAATATTATATTTTTCCATTGTTTTGACTTTAAAAACATTTTTTTTAATTATTCTTTTACAAAATCAGGGTCACAAAATGGTGGTTTCCGGGAGGAAGCTCTCGGTGGAAGCGAAGCACCAACAACCAGCAACGCCATCCAGCAGATGGACACAAAACTGGACGGACCGCTTTTATCTTCTGATGGCGGAGCGTAAGTACCTTCTTGTACGACTGACATGAATACGATGAGAACAAAGTTGGACCAAGAGGCCACAGCCACACTACATGTACTCCTTTCTGTCTGCTAGTGATAGTTAAGTGCAGGGTGATGAACCTCTGGCTGATAGCTATCTTAAAATGCAGGTCCACTATGCAGTCGAGTATGAATTCTCAACATTCCAGCAACAGTGAGCAGCCCGGGTCAACCGGTGAGGTCATCGGGCTCGGAGTTTCAGCACGTACGTTTGCAGATCAACAAGAAGGTGAGATGCAAAAAATCTGCATTTTAAACGTACAAGGTGGCCTCGGTTCCAGGGGTCTGCAACTTGTGGCTCTTTTGTCCCCCCCAAAAAAAAAAGTTTTTTTTTTTTTTTTTTTTTACATATTTAGTTTTTATTTTGTAGATACAATATTATCTAATCAAGTTAATGATTAAATAAAAAATGAATAGTTGAATGTCCAAAAAGTAGATCGGTCGGCCGATCCCTTAAAATAAAAATAAACCGATCTTTTCCACCAATCTCATCTCCCTCCTCCAAAGGTCTGAAATAGTGAGCCACTGTCCTCTTCTGCTGAGATGACTAATAGGATTTTCATTTTTATTTGAGAGAACTACTTCATATGCAGTTAAAACAACCCATTTGTATTATTTTGCCGATATTGTTCATTGTTTTCCAATAAAACAAGATTGGAAGACTGAAGGTATTTGTTGCTCGTAATGAAAAAAAAATTGGTATTGGCAAATCGGGATAGGCGGGTCAGACTTTTTAAAAGATCGGGGATCGGTGTACCCCTACCAAAAAGTGATTTATTTGGCCTAAAATGGTTCTTTTGATAACAAAGGTTGGTGGTCCCTGGTTTAGGATGTAGTTCTGTTCTATCATCAATTTTTTGTATGTTGTCCTTTCAAGTCCATCATGTAATTTTTGTATTGTGAACAGTGGGGCTCAAGCTCAGTGGGAAATAAGGTCCTGCTACTGCTTACTTTGTGCCTCAACAGAAGTAACTGTCCAGGCGTTAACCACGGACGCAGTCGTGGCCACGGATGCAATCGCCACCTCTGCCTCCTCAGGGAACCAGGATGCACCTTTGACTGTACCGCCGCACATCGCCATTGCACTGCACCCGCCCACCCAGACCGAATCTCCCCATCACACCGACACATGTGCGGAGGAGCCACATGACCCTGCAGTCATCCAGGTAACAACACCAAAGCGATTTTAATGCAGCTTGTGAGAACTTGGTCATCATTTTATTTTTTGTCTTCATCCTTCAGGGACAGACTGCTAGCGCTGAAGTCGTAAGAGTTGTCTGCAATGGGCTGCACTCTCCGGGTGGGTCCAAAACGAAACAACAAAACAAAAACAACTTAAGTTTAATACTCACAACTTGTGTCCATTTTCCAGCCGTGAGTGAAAGAAGTTCGTCCAGCCAGCGAAGAGCCGACGTTGCGGCAGAGACGCTGCAGGTGGGAAAGCAGCAAGCCCTCACTTTTCAATCTATAAATTATTCAGTGATGCATTTCATCATCACGCATGATATTTTCAGCCCACTAAGGGAGGTCCCAGGAGGGTTTTATTCCACACACAACCAGATGTGCTCCTCCTCACGCTGCAGGATGAGGCGTCGGCCACGACCCCGTCCCCACCAGACACGGAAGAGGAAGACGTGCGCCCTATGACGAGACCGCAGGAGACCGGCCTCGGGTATCTTCATCAAACTTTTTCACGCTTACCATTGTTGCATTCGCTTCGAGGTTGTCTCGCTCAACTCGCCGCTGTTTTGTGTGACCAGCAGCTGGATGCAAGAAGAGGATGAGGAAGACTTGAACGAGACGCATTCTCCCCGCAGGACAAGTAACAAGCGAGCAGAAGAGGAACTGCATCACATTTCTGAGAAACTCACCAATCGAATTGATGAGCTGGATCAGGTGCGAGCTCAACGTTTCACTTCACCACGACAACCATCATCACGTTTGGCTTTCCGACAGATGCTTAAACGACTTTTGGGTGACGGTGGAGAGGCCGAAGTTGTTGGAGACTTGGAAGAGGAGTCGGACCTCAGTGATGACATTGCGGAGCGTCATATGACTCCCAGACTGCACACAGGTGTGAATATGCCCAAAATTGGCATTTTTTTTTACAAGCTTGGAGCACCTCCACAAGAATAATTTGTCATTTCAGGAACACCCCAACCCAAACCCACTCATAGGACGTCGTTATCTTTTACCTCGCCCGCTCGAGATCGTCACTCCGTGCTGGAGCACTCGGAAGATGACGAGGACGAAGCCCCGAGCTTTCATGTAAATGGCCGACAAGCAAAACTGCCAACTAGCCCTTTGACGTGGCAAAGGGAGCCACCGCACTGGACTAAACACAAAAAGGTTGTTTGGATTTTTGAATCTCTCATAAATGGCACTTGACTTGCAACTTTCAGATGGTATTGATATGTCTAAGCAGACTGCGGGGAACCAAGCATATGAAGCGGAATTGACCAGATTAGAAGGCAAAAAACGAGCGGATCTCGACAAGGAACGGCACAAAGCTCAGGAGGCTGTAAGTCAAAACTATGCGTGTCTTAAAGCAGAGGGTGTCGATACTTTCACGGCAAGGGTCTCGAAACAAGGTTTTGTTGTGTGCGCGCAGGAGCGAAAGTACAGAGAAGCCCTACTCAATGACTTCCCCAAGACACCAAGAACGATTCCATCGAAAAGCAAGTCCCAGCCGAAGGGCCACGCACAAAGCACATCAGCACGACTACGAATGCCCAAGAAAAGTCCACCACGTACGATACATTTCGTAAATATGTATGCTTATATATGTTTGGGTTTTTGTATTTCTCCCACTTTTTGACATGCATCTCCTTCCAGATAACGTATCCGATTTCACATCATTCCAATTTCAACATGTTCAAAAAATTCACGTCATGTGGGCTTGTATTTTTCTTTCTTATTCCAAAATTCATTATTCACCATCCATTCCTAATGACAAGTTTCCCCCAAAGATTGACCTTTCATTCCCATGAAACATTCATGTTTACATCGTTCTCATTTGAAATTTAAATAATTCCGCTCCCTCAGTTCACAATGGGAACTATTGTCAACTTGCCAAAATTTAATTCCCACTACCAAAAATTAAACTTTTTTTTTTTTTTACTATTCCAGTACCCATAAAATTCCATATTCCCATTGACATCAACAAAACAGATTCACATTTCCACATTTGAATTGTGAACTTTCAAAACATTCAGCTGATTCAATTTTTCAAAAATTCTGAATAAAAAGTCAGCATTTTCCCCAAAAAAGTTCCCTCCCCAAAAATTCCGATTCATTCTCAATGACACATTTATCAAAACAGATTTATGCTGTTGCTATTAAAAATGTTCAGCTCATTCAGTTCAACATGAGTTGGAAATGATTTTCAACATATCAAAATTTCCACAAAGAATTCCATTCTTTCCCAATGACACATAAAGAAATCATACATTGACAATCACGATCAATTCACATCATTCTGTATCTGTGTATATCATTCAAAATCCTTTTTTTCTCAGCATTTGAGCCTTTCCACGCAATGTTCACAGAAATAGCAAATGTCTAATTTTACATATTGTAGAAGTATATACCTAATGTTCATACCAAATTGTAGACATGCAAGTTTGAATATAGTAGTTTATTTCTAGTGTATGTTCAGGCATGAGCTAAATTCATCATCAAATATTTGAATGGAAAACAGGTCATCACTTTAAAAAAAAAGAAATAAATCACCTCAATAAGGTAAATAGGGAACTAAGTGGATGTGCCTTTTTGTGGCACGACCACGTATTCTGGGTGTCGTGTTAGTTCACTGTACGCCTTTTATAGCCTTGTCATGTATGTCTGGACTCTAAACTGACCCTTAGTTAAATATGAGGATCTCCTCATGACCGAGGTATGACGGCGCTCCGGTCTTCATTTTCTATGTCCAGTTAAATTGAAGGAGAACGATCTCCTGCCCACGCTCCTCGAGGAGCTGCCGTTCCTGCACGTCTCCTCGCCCGATCTGGGCCGCATGTGGCAGCAGCAGAAGCAGCAGGCGGACCGACTCCGCACGCAAGCCTCCGCCCAGAAGCAGCGACGCGGCAGGCCCTCCCAAGAGGTTAGCGCCCGATCTCGTGCGTTACCAAAGGCAGACGCTGGACGTGCTCACTCTGTGTGGCAGTTGGAAGAAGCGCAGAGGAAGCACGACCTTCTAGTGGGGCTGGTCAACAAACAGCAGGAGCACAGCAGACGCCTGGTGGGTTGACAAACACGCACGTTCGTCGGGATGAGTTTATAGCGCTCCGGTCTCGGTCCTCCAGAGGGACTTGAAAGAGCACAGCCAGCAACAGAGGTCAACCCACAGCCGACTGAGAGAACAGCGGCAGCAGATCGCTCGGGCCAGGAAGTACCACCAGGACTACCACGTCCAGCACCGGGCTCGCCTCATGAAGGCTCGCATCAATGAGGAAAAGGTGGCCGTGCGACGACCTCTGCATAACACACCTGCTGTCTGCGTTCCTGTCTTATCATTTGGTGTTTGCAGATGTTTCGGCAACTCTTTGAACAAGGTTTGGAGGTGCAGAAGGCTCGCCTGAGGGAGCAGAGAGCCTTCGCCACGGAGCAACGGCTGGAGCATCAGAAACGACACCAGGACTACATTGAGTCCATGGAGAACTACTACAAAGATCAAGTACAATAGAATGAGATCCTGTGTCGAATATTCTGAGGAAGAGGATTAGAGCCAGTGAAGAGAAGATTTTTTTGTCAGGATTCTCACTTTTATTCTCATAATTATGACTATAAAAGGGGCACGATGCAAGATTCAGAGTTTTTGCACATTTGCGACCCCTCTGGCGAAACGTGGAATGGACCCCAGCGACGTGCACACGGCCAGGAGCGTGCGCGACTTTTCGGGCACGAGCAAACTTCCAAATAATCGAACAAACGTAAACACGGAGCACAATGCCTTTTTCATAGGCTTAATGTCTACATAGGTAAGAAACGTATTAATCTTCATGTTGTTAGTCATTTTGAGTGACAAAAGCTTACGTAATTACAACCTAAACGTAAATAGTGCATTCCGTGAATCCGATGACATTGAGGATGGGAATACTTTGCCAATATGCCCAAGTGCGGAGACATTAGTTAGCGACCGTTTTATTCTGTACTGCTAATCATAAATAGACCCTATCGTATTTTCGTTACAAAGTCTTACCTTTTTAGCAAAAAGTCAGCAAGCTGTGGGTCCCGTTTCATCCCCAGGATAGCTCTTAGCTCTCTCCACCTGACAACCGCTGCTCCTGTATTTATCCGCGTCCTTCCGTGACGCTGGTCTGAAAGTTTATTTTATTTTATTTTTTTATTATTAACCTCTCTTTGTCTTCCGTGGAGTCTCCGTAAGGGATTGAGACGTATCGGGTGCAGGTCTCTTCAAGTCCATCTTGACTTAGCTCAGTATTTCTCAATTCCGATCCTCAGGCCCCCCCTAGCCAGCCTGTTTTCCATGTCTCCCAATTCCCAATGCAGCTGATTCCAATGACAGCTAATCAGCCAGCTCTGGAGAAGCCTGATAACGATCCTCACCTGCGTTGCAATTGGGAGACATGGAAAACAGGCTGGCTAGGGGGGCCTGAGGACGGAATTGAGAAACACTGATAGCTGTCCTTTAAGTTGCGTAAACAATCGCGAGAGCTAACGACAATAGCGTGTACGCGCATGACGTCATGCTCAGAGCAAACGCTAAAGTTTCCGGCCCGAACCCTCCAACATTCTTTCCTTTTACAGAAAAATAGGGGCAACAGTCATTGTGCCACAGTCGTGCCTCCTGTCCATTATACAATTCTTAAAACGTGCCGGTAAAAAATATGGTTATTTTAACACTCAAATTTGAGTCTAATCTTGCATCGTGCACCTTTAACCTCAGAATTTTGAGAATAAAGTCAGAATCCTGCCCACTTTTTTTTTTCTGTCTCTCTCTTCAATGGCCCTAATCTTCTACAGAGCTCTTGTAAGGTTTAACTTTGAATCTTTTCTCTATTTATAGTTTTCACTACTGGCTGAAAAACTTGCACAAGAGCGACAGGAGATCCAGATTAGGAAAAAAGCTCAAGAGAAGGTTTAAAAAAAACACGTAAAATCTTCTAACACTGTTATCGGTATAGCCATGTTGAACTGGTGCCTTTTTTGCAGGTGCTGCTCAAGATGAAGCGCGAGCTGCGTTCCAAGATGGAGCGTGAGATCAGCGAGCTGCAGAAGGTCATCGTTCAGAACGACGAGGACGACCACTTCCGGGATCTGGAAGTCCAGAGGTTACGCAATCGAGTCCGCATGGCTTCTTTCCACTGCCGCAACAGTTATCTGCACTGACCTTTTACGTCGCGGTCAAAAAAGCCGAGGTTCGACGTCATGATGGCTGCTCAGATTTGCACAAGAGGAACGCGCTTCCGCAAACCTTTATAGGGTACGAGAGGAGGAACCTGCATATGATGAACTGAAAGCAGTCCGACAAATTTTAACTGTTCCTTCACTGTGACCGACATTATTCTATTGTAGCTGATTACGTGTACAAATGTTTCTTCTTTTGCCAAATGACCAGAACACTGCATTTTAACTTCCTTTTACTATGTGCTATCAAGTCTTCCTTTCATATATTTATTTATTGTTTTTAAATTAAATCTGGCCTTTTTAATACTAACCAGGTGTTGGTGCTTATGGGACAGTAACAATCAAGTCTTTAAAGGAGCCAAAGCTTGAATTTTAACTGTAACATACTGAAGAAAGATGTGAATTTAGGAAGTAAATTAACTTCTATGAAGCTCGCGATTTTGTCTCAACCACCTTACATAACAAACAAGACTCAAATGCTGTTTAATTGTGGCTAATTTAGTCTCAACTTGAACCAATAAACCTCACGTTGAAACATTCTAACCCTGACTATTGTATAAAAAAAAAAAAAAAAACACAAAATGCAGATCTTGTGTGTACAAGGACACAACCGAAAATAAACAAAACGACCCGGGGAAGGGGCAATTTTAAAAATGCATAATCCCTCAGAGGAACGGCTATAAAAATCCATAAAACAATTACCCACAAATACTGATATATTTGCGTTTTATTGTTTAAATCAATTTAGTGCGGCCCGTAGGAGATTATGAAAACTGAAGTGGGGCCCCCATAGAAGAGGGAGAGAGGGAAAAAAAAAAAGTTCCCTCACATGCCTTCTGAAACTCACAGGTGAATCTAAAAATAGTTTAGTGGAAAACTTTGTTTTTTGAACAAAACTCAAGATTCTCTACACTACGTATTTCACGATTCTATTTTAGCTTACAGCTAACGAAAAACAATCAGCTAAAGAAATTTAAATATAAGAGAAACAATTCAAATGTTTCCCATTATTTAGATTAACTTGTATCGAAGGACCACTGTTATGCTATTAAGACTTTTAGTAATTAGTAAACTAAAGCTTATATTGTTACTGATAGATATAAACAAGCAGTTGGTGACAAATAATCGAATGCTACCAGGTTGTGGAACATCAACAAAGCAACCGTTTTTTCCAAGTCCGCCAGGTGGCGCACGCGTCTTCCAGCGTCTGAGTAGCTCGGTCACTACACAAATGCTTCTTTAAACTTTGGCTTGACTTACTTGTTCGTTGCTTGTACTGTAAATCTATTCGTCTTCAGTGTTTGACGAGCCACAAATTTCTAAGGTGTTCGGCGCCACCTGCGTTTTTCATCGGTCGTATGATGACGCCTGGTCGTGACAAGTCCGACGTCATAGTAGTGTATTTTGCTGTTTTGGACTGCACATTTTTATTGCTTCGATGCGTTGGTGAAGACTTCATTAAAGAAAAAAAGAAAGAAAGAAAGAAATACTTAACGATTAAACGCGGAAATTACCAATTGCAGCGTTTCGTTACCATTAGGTTACGTCATTTCCTATAGCTCAGTAATACGCAAACCGACCCTCCCCCCTTTTTCTTTTTGGACTCCACATTTTTATTGCTTCGATGCGTTGGTGAAGACTTCATTAAAAAATAAAAAAAAATAAAAAATAAAAACTGCTTAAACGGGGAAATTACAAATTGTAGCGTTTCGTCACCATTAGGTTACGTCATTTCCTACAGCTCAGTAATACGCAGGACTACTACTGTACTTGTGTCTTTCCAATGTATTTATCCCTGTTCTAATGACAGTCAAAATCAAGTTTATACACGCACACCTGTTATAATACAAAGTTCTTGTCGTATTTAAAAATAAGGTCACAAAAAGCATTTACAACCTTTTTCTCATTTGTTTAAATCACAAAAACCTGTATAATTTATATCCACTAAATCCGATGAGCCCTTGTCCTTCTGGTGTTTGCGTTTAACCAACATTACAGTCATCCATCGTTAACTTCTTACATTAAACCAATTCATCATGACATCTAAACGATCAGTAGACTATAGGTCGGATATCCATTTCAAAATGCTGACAAATAGAAATAAACAGTGATACACATGCTACTATAAAACATAATGCTATCATACCCAGACAGCAGTGTTTTATTGCTCCGCTTTCTGCAGGTGTACAAGAATTAATTGACCCCCCGCCCCCGCCCAAGGCCATCCTTTTAATCTTTGCTTCTTTATTGTCCATTTGTACAAGTGTCAGTTACAAGCTCACAGAGCAGCTGAGGTGAAAAAGCAAATACTGTAACAATAAATACAAAATCCTGGGAAAAATGGATGCAGAATTAATTGTAAGGATGGTTGGTTTTATTGGGGACAATTTGGCCCCCAAAGTGATTGTTTGCATGAGTGAGTCTGCCAGCAAACATGGCAAAGCGACACGGATGAGACGTGGACAAACATACATGTGCGGCATAGCGGGAACACGTGCGTGTGCATATACGTGGTCTACATCAAAAGTCAGTCCATTTGGTACATAAAGGGAAGTGTCCGAGTATACATGACGTGTGCAAATAACACTTGCAATGCATTTATAGTTGTTTTAAAGATAACTTCAAATAAATCCTCTGTAAATGTTCATAGAACAATTTGTAAGCTCTTCATGGTTGCAGCCAGTAAAGAAATAATAATAATAATAATAATAATAATAAAAAAGATTCACAAGTCTAAACAAAAAATCATAGGCTATGCAAAACAGACTTGTTGAGAAAAGATATGAAACTTTGTCCTTTGTGTTGCTTGGAATTTAGTGGAAACATCCCCAGTAGCAAACTCTTCTCCTATGAATGGATGATGATTAAAAAGTCAGGTGTCTCGTTTTGCATCAAGCCTTTTAAGCCTCCCTCATTTCATCATGTACACGCCCACCCTCCAAAAAAAAAAAAAAAAAAAAAGTAAAGCACAAATTCACCTGAGGATGCAAAAGAGGTCTGTGACAGACATGCTGCATTTGCACGGAACACAAATAAAATCATATATTTGTACATATATATACTCGCTGTATAGATATGTGTTCCTCTAGTCGGTATACTTGTAAAATACAGGATAGCAAAGTAGACATGATACATTTCAAAACAGGGCTTCCCACACTTAAGCAAATAAAATGATGGAAGATCGTCATTCCTTGGAAGGATTGTGAGGGCGGAACATGCAATTTCATTTGGCTCGTTTGGGAAACCCTGTTTTAATGTTGGGCGGGAGGTGGCAGGTGGGGGGGGGGGGGGGGGGGGTTTCTTGACATCATCGCTCACTTGCTAAAGTGCTTGACAGTAACGAGTGAAAATCAACATCTGTCTGCAGCAGCGCACACTTTGCAACACGTGAAAGGGGCAGCGAGCGCGCAGGGCGGCCGGGTTTGGAGGACGCAGCCGTACAAAATGTCGAGGGATGAACGAGAGCAAAAAAAAAAAAAAAAAAAGGTTCAACACACATCTTGAGCGGCTTTAAACATCAATGTGGAACAGCCTCAAAAACGGTGCAAGGTGGAATTGATAAGCATCAGTGAGTGACGACAGGATGCGGTTTGCTTTTTTTGTCATGTGAAGAGAAAATCTTTCATGTTCCTATCCGTCAAATGTCTGGCATTTTCCCCCAAGAAATGTTCTATTATTTTTACTTCCCCAGTGGTTCACTAACTTTGTTGAAATGTTACTAGAACACAAACATGTTAAATAAAAAGGCCTGAGCCTGGAACAAATTAATCTGCTCTATACCGATTCTGGAGAACACTTTTTTTTTTTTTTTTTTTTTTTAATTAGAACAACTTCAAAATGGAGATTCCGCTGTCAGGTATAAAATGAGAAAGCGCTACTAATCTTTGCATTCAAACGTGCATTTGGACGCACAGCCACACACAACTTCTTCACCAGAGTCCGTTTTTTTTTTTTTTTTTTCAACACCCGACAAGCTTGGGGGAAAAAAAAAATAATCATCATAGCAATATTCAAAAACAATATATTACGTTTTTAGGGCTGCTATTAAAAGTGGACTTTTTTTCAACGAGGGGCTTGAGAATTAAACTGAAACTCTCA